>NW_026521715.1:600000-823648 GCF_021234435.1 Artibeus jamaicensis
ACGAAGCATTTATTGTAAAATCTACGTGGTGAGGACATGAGTATTTATGTTTCCATCAATGTTTCTGCTTTTGAAACTTTTCAAATACAATGTAAGTCGAAAAAATCTAATTAAATGGAAAGATGATTTTGAGAGAAAGCGGGAAGGACACAGAGATGAGATTTTCCTTTTGGCCTCCTAAAAATTCCGGGATTAACTGGACGCTTCCAGGTGCTTGGACACGCCCCACCCCCCACACATCTGCACGGTTCTGCAGGAGACGCCACCTTGGCCCCTCTGCCTGAGTTTCCCATCACTCACTGCATGTACCCAGCTGTGCTTGGCCCTGGTCCCAGCCTTCCAACGAGAGAAACAGTTAATTCCACTTGCTCATTTTCTTTCCCCATCCGATCAAGGCAGGTTGCACTGTGTGCTTAGTCACCCTCTGGGTAAATTTCCACATGTGATGATTAGAAACACACTCGGAGCTGGAATCATGACAGTGCATGGTGGAAGCCAGCAGAGTGCTGGGATGGCTGGCAGTGGCAGCCAAGGAAGTTGGCAAAGCTGTGCTTTTAGGTGGGGAGGGAGGAGTGCGGTGGTCCGCAGAGCCTTGGGGTTGCTGGCGTGCCCTTGTCTGGTCTCCCGGCTCAGCCTTGGTCTTTAAAACAATGTGTGTATGTAGGTGGGAGGTCAGGGGTCAGTGTCTGGCTCCCTTTCCTCTCTGTCTATTCTATTGGCCCTAACTTACTATTTAGGAAAGCTTTCTCTCAACCTTGAGTGCCCAGTGGCTTCTGAGGTCTGGATGTCTGTCTGAGGTGACTCCCATTGTGGAGGAAAAAGGAAGCCCTTGAGACCCAGGCCAACTTGACTCTTCCACACTGTTTCTGATCAAGAATGAATGGGAAGTCTGTTTTCCCCAGTGTGTTCCCTTGGCTTGAGTGAAATGTGTCCCTATTCCTCGCTTAAGTGCCTGGAGTCGCACAGTGCAGTCCCATTGTCTTCCCCTAGACTTTTGTGTGCAGTAACACCCCGGCTTTCCTGTTGACTATGTAGGAAGGGACAATCTTGCCAAATGCCCTGTAATGGGGAGCTCTTCACCTGTTACATTGTTTTTTTTTTTTGTTTTTTGGTTTTTTTTTTGCTCTTCACCAAGGAAATGTTTCCAGTCCAGGCAGCAGCCTTTCCCTTCACACACACGCCCACGCTGGGAAGCTCCTCAGTTGCTAAGCAGGACTCGGCTGCATCCTCATGGTTGACAGCCCCTCTGCCCCTGTAGTAACTGCAGCAGAACAGCCCCCTAGATGTCTCTAAGCAGAGTTACCTGCCCACCAAATAATAGATTCAAAATCTGATGCTGGTTTTAAGCTCTAATATGGGCAAGCATCTCACTTATAAATGGCTTCCAGAGCAGTTATTTGGGTTTTTAAAAAAGTAATTCCTGGAACAAGTTTAATACGTTAAGAGGCCTGACTAATCTGGGAATGATGAGGAGCAGGATGGAAGAGTAGATTTTACAAAATTTACTCAGCATTGGGTTCTCGGGCTTCCCTTTCATTTTCCCATGCTTTGTACCAGGGCAGGTTTCTCTGCTCATTAGAAGGCCAGAGTGAAATGGAAGAAAACACAAAAACTGTCCATTTGGTTGCTTTGTTTGATGTCTGAGGAAAGTGGTGGGTGGAGAGGGAGGCTATTGCCATGATATTGGCCCATGTGACATTTTGGAATTTCTAGGCACACGTCCTTGGAGACAGGTGATGACAGGGAAGTCCATGTGCCTTCTTATTCAGCCTTCGTCTTTGCTGTGGGCCAGACCCTGTTCTGCACACATGGACTTCAGGTCTTCCAGGAACAGGGCTGCAAGGCTCCTTGGTTGGCTTATCTTCGAGTGACTCCTCAGGAAAGAATGTCCACTGAGGTGGCGACTCAGATTTCTGTTTAAAAAGCTGATCCTCAGTTGCTGAGAAATGAAGAAGAAAATATTCTCTGTTTTGGTTGGAGCCTCACAAAACCAAAGTTGTGCATTCTCATGCTCCCTGGGCAGTGGCAGTTAACTAACAAGCGCTATTTAGGGAGCCGAGGCGACTTCTGCCGGCCTCCCGATAGGGCTGGTGTAGAGATAAATACACAAACAAGACAGAAGCCGCCAGCCAGGCTTACACTTGGAAGAAAACATGCAGCTTTGCCAAAAAAAAAGACAACAGTCTATAGAAATAGCGCCCTTCTCAGAACTTGTTTCTGATTTTAGATCAGAGTCTCTGATTGAAATCAGAAACTCCCAGTGGTTAAAGAGGAGGGCATCATCCCTCCCCACTGGACGGTCAGAGGCCAGGAGCGGTGAGCTGGCCTCCCCAAGGTCTGGTGAGAGCAGTGTCTGTCCCGGAACACGTGTGAACTCCAGCTTGGTGTTACTCAGGTTTGTCCTTAGGCCAGCGTATCAGCGTCACCTGAGAACTTGATAGAAATGCAGGGTCTTGGATCCAGCCCCAACCTACTGAGTAAACCAGAAGCAACATTGTATCAGAATCTCCGGGCAGATTCTATACGATTGAAGAGGAACTGGGAGAAGAATCATTTCCCTTTTTGGTTTGTGGGTGTGAATGGCAGAAGCGGATCAGAGGTGGTGGATCGTTGTATGTCTGAGAGAATATTCCTTGTCAGTCACACCTCAAACATCCCTTGTATTTTTCTTGCAGCCGCATCAGCAGTGATAGCTTCCTGTGTGACTGCCAGCTGAAGTGGCTGCCTCCGTGGTTACTGGGCAGGATGCTGCAGGCCTTCGTGACAGCCACCTGTGCCCACCCGGAATCACTGAAGGGCCAGAGCATTTTCTCTGTTCTGCCAGAGAGTTTCGTGTGTGGTAAGACTGTCTTTGTGATTGTTTTCCATGAAGGGCAAGGAGCCAGGGGGAGCTCTTCATTATGGGAGTGATTCCTATGATCAGAGTTAAACCCTAGCCCATGGTTACCAATCAGCTGCTGGATGCAATTTATTTTCCACTGAAACCACACATAGTATTTACCGCATAGTTGCCTTGTTATGTGGTTCTTGGCATCCACATGTTTAATCAGAAGGGAGCAGGGGTTGGTTCAGTTACAAATCAGAATAATCAGTTACGGGAAGATAGTTTGTATTGTTTCGAGGGTGCTGGAGCCCGGGTTTAGCTGTGAATTTGCTCAGTGTGTGAGGCTGGAGTATTAATATGTTTCTTTCCAACCCCAAGATTGAAAGGTTAAATACAGGAAGAACTAGCCTCAGGAGAATAGCTGCATAAAAATAATTCCTTAATGTTGACTTGCCCTCTTGCTGTTTCTCAAACCACTCAAGTCTGTACTTGTAGCTTGAAATTCCTTTTTCTTCTGATTGTTGTAATATAGGTCTTGCCATCTTTTGCCCAGGGCTGGTTGAAGTCCAGTGCACTAGCTCAGATAGGAATAGTGCAGCCTCCTGGTCAGTGAGATGTGGTCAGAGAACGATGGATTTGAGTTGTTCCTGGTTTGCGCTTTGAGTAGGAGTGAGAGCGGGATTCCCAGGGCTACCTGGAACTGCCCCGACAGGTGTGAGTCCTGCTGCCTCTTGGTCTGCCCCGAGTTCTGTAGTCCCTGTTCTGATGGTCCTAACCAGGAGTGCCTCTAGGCACACGGGAGTTCCTGTGCTCCTACTTTTTGGGTATAGCCATAGCCAGTGTGCCTGCCGAAGTCCTCCTTCCTACATCCAAGGATGTGAGGTCCTCCTGTGTCTGGACCTGGAACAGCAGCTGGTTCCTCTGTGTCCTGGGTGCCTGAGGGACTTAGAGTTGGCTCTTCTCTCCCCAGATGACTTACCAAAGCCACAGATTATCACCCAGCCAGAGACGACCATGGCTGTGGTGGGCAAGGACATCCGGTTTACATGCTCGGCAGCCAGCAGCAGCAGCTCCCCTATGACCTTTGCCTGGAAGAAGGACAATGAGGTCCTGGTCAACGCTGACATGGAGAACTTTGCCCACGTCCGGGCACAGGATGGGGAAGTGATGGAGTATACCACCATCCTGCACCTCCGCCATGTCACTTTCGGGCACGAGGGCCGCTACCAGTGCGTCATCACCAACCACTTTGGCTCCACCTACTCACACAAGGCCAGGCTCACTGTGAACGGTATGGGGGTGCCATCTCGTTATCCTGGTGCTTGACTCCTAGGAGTCCACGTACAACTGTTCGGTCAGTTACCCCTGTGGCGATGATTGAGACGGCACTCACACAGCATCATTGGGACAGTCCTGTTTCATGCTATCGCCTTCATTAGCCCCAGAACAAGTTTTGAAGATTAAAGGGTTACTTTCAGTGGAGTCTTTGTTTTGAGGGACTATTTTATGCAGTTATTATGTTAACTGCAATTGTGAGCCCAAGCCTTTTATTTAGCAGTTGGGGCAGCAAAGCTGGTGTGAGTGCTAGCCTGAGAGCAAATGGTCCTCTGGATGTTTGGCAAGCAATTGTTACTCTGCAAACAGCTTTGGAGCCCATCGAGGTGGCTTTCTTCTAGACTGCTGTTTGTTGTAGTGAGTTTAGAACAGGAGAGAGGTACAGAGCTTCAGTGGTTAACCACCCCACCTCTAAACCTCACAAGATTTTCCTGATTATTAAACCTCTAATAAAAAAGTGCTAGAGTTAATGTGCTCTTAAGCTCTTGCAGACCACAGAAGAACATATTCTTTACCACACTTTGGCTGGTTCTCTTGGCTTTTCTGAGGGAGTCCTCACTGTTTCTCAAAAACTCTAGTGAACTGTTGGGAATCCCCACCAAAGTCACCTTGACTGGAATATGTGGCTGGATGCTTCCCAGTGTATGAAGGAGTATTTGGGGTATGAATGCAGGATAAGTGCTTTCAACTTGCCGTGTACACAGTAACATGGCCTCACACGCCCTCTTCAGACGAGTTTCTGCAGGTGGGAGAAGCTCACCCACTGCTTTCTCCAGGGTGCGAGCACGTCACCCACCCTCTGTGCTTGCTTCTTGCTGCAGTAGATGTTTGTGATTCCCAGGCTCTCTGCTGGTGCTTACAGTGGGCCAGCACTAGGCCCTGGCATTTATGAGGTGTCCCAGTACAGACCGTGGTTACCATGTGAGACGGGGGAAATGTTTCATTGAAAGCCTTGGTTTGAGGGGGTGCCGCCAGCCTCAGGGGTACAGAGGGATGGATGGAAGTGCTCCATTGTGGCCTTGGGCAGCTGGGGGGGCTTAGGGACATACTACTACTCTTTCAGAGGTGAGAGTAGTGGCCGTAGCCAGACCTTGGCATGCAGGGTGGTGAGGTGGTGGGCTGACACCCAGGCACAGTGGGAGGAGGGTTATGCTGGCCTTTACATCCCATAACTCAACTGGATTGTGTTTTACAGTGTTGCCGTCATTCACCAAAATGCCCCATGACATCGCTATCCGGACTGGCACCATGGCCCGCCTTGAATGTGCTGCCACCGGCCACCCTAACCCCCAGATAGCCTGGCAGAAGGACGGAGGCACAGATTTCCCTGCTGCTCGTGAGCGACGCATGCATGTCATGCCCGACGATGATGTGTTTTTCATCACTGATGTGAAAATAGACGACATGGGGGTTTATAGCTGTACCGCCCAGAACTCTGCTGGCTCCATTTCAGCGAACGCCACCCTGACTGTCTTAGGTTCGACTGTTGCTACACTGGGTGTTTACATGTGTCCGTGTGTGTGTATGACAGAGGTTTTCTCAAATATCACAGATACCTAGAGGCAAGGTTCTGAAACCATCTGTGGAGCCTTGAGGTTCAGAAATGTGGTAAGCTGTTTCTGAAAACATTCTAGGCTACTTTCTAAGATTTTTTTGAACAAGTGATTTCATCTCTTAAAAAAAAAAGGCTTAGGTAAAACACGGTGGATGAGAACCGCCTCAGAACGGGGCAGGACAGGTGTAGAAACACAGGACAGTTGGGGAACGGGAGACACCAGTTCATTCTCCTTGTAGGAGCCACCTGCAGCACGGGGGTGACTCAGTTAGTGTGTTAGAAGGGCTTCTGAAAAACTCGCCACTCCAGTAGATCGCATATGGCATTTCACTCGTGTGGTAGATTGTCCTTTGTCTAGAAGCCACTGGGGCCCCCGGAATAACTGTAAGATCTCCTCTGCCTTGCAGAAACCCCATCCCTGGCGGTGCCCTTGGAAGACCGTGTGGTGTCCATGGGAGACACGGTGGCTCTTCAGTGCAAGGCAGCTGGGAGCCCTCCGCCCCGCATCACCTGGCTCAAGGGGGACCGGCCTCTGAGCCTCACTGAGCGGCACCACTTCACCCCTGGCAACCAGCTGCTGGTTGTGCAGAACGTGGTGGCTGAGGACGCAGGCCAGTACACCTGTGAGATGTCCAACGCCCTGGGCACGGAGCGGGCTCACAGCCAGCTGAGCATCCTGCCCAGCCCTGGCTGCAGGAGGGACGGCACCACCGCAGGCATCTTCACTATCGCCGTGGTGTGCAGCATTGTCCTGACGTCCTTGGTCTGGGTGTGCATCATCTACCAGACCAGGAAGAAGAGTGAGGAATACAGTGTCACCAACACAGGTGAGTCCCTGCTGGCCGAGTCTGTTTTCAGGTAGGAGGAGGACAGCAGTGACGTTTGGGAGGGAGGCCAGGTCCAGAGGCCCTTGAAGGATTTCAGTGTATTTAAAACTCTAGACCATTTGGGACTACGGAGCCATTCTGGACAGCTGAGGCTTTAGTGTCATTGATATTCTTTTAACTTCCAGGAATTTAGCATTAAGTGGGAATACTCTCCAATTATGAGCTCTGCAATTTTCTGTCTCTTTGGTAATTCACAGGCATCCGGGGCACATGCTGTGTTGCCACGTGGGAGATTGTTGCCACAGTGATCTCAGCGTTGTGTTTCTGTAGCTCGGTCCCGTCCCATCACTACTTCCTCTCTTTTGTGCACTCTGGCATCTGATTGCCACACTTCTTACACCTGGGTGTAGAGTAAGGTTCAGCACATTCTGGGAGGGCCTCTTGAGTGCAGGACTCCACACAGTCTCTGCACGGCCTTAACAGCGACCATTGAGAGATCCTGTGTCTGTGTCTATGTCCTTGTCACCACAAAGGACTGGGACACCTGGTGGGTGACTGCCCTGTCTCCTTGTAGATGAGACCGTCGTGCCTCCAGATGTTCCAAGCTACCTCTCCTCCCAGGGGACCCTTTCTGACCGACAGGAAACTGTGCTCAGGACTGAGGGTGGCCATCAGGCCAATGGACACATTGAGAACAATGGTAAGGCCTCCGAGTCTGATGTGACTGTTCCCATGAGCAGGAGGTGGCCTCCGGCCCTCTCTCAGGGCAGGTACATGGCATTACATTGAGCACATCTGACCTGGAAGGCTGGTGGTGGAAGCCTGTTGGGTTTTTGGACCTCCCTGTGCAAGTTCTACAAAGTTTTAAAAACTCATCCCCTAGGAAGTCACTACATTTGGCTTAGCATCTCTTACTAAGTCTCAGCTTCTCTCATACTCAAAACTCTCACAAGGCTCAGTGACTTCAGTGGGGGAGACAGAGCACATGCTCGGGACAAGTTGATCCTTATAGGAACTCATCCCCAGGGCTGAGTGCTGAAAGGTCTGCCCACCAGGATGGCAGTCTTAGAAAAGGGGCCTGTGCACCACCGTGCTAGAGAACACTTTAGAAATGGCTGTTCTAGCAGCGCTGTCCATTCTTCCATCAGGCTTTTGGTGACGTGCCAGGCCCAGCATATCCAACAGTGTGGGGCTCTATTGCAGGTATTTGTCCAAGGGATGCAGGTCTCTATCCGGAGGCAGATGCTCACGTCGTTACCTGCAGGCAGCCCAAGCTCTATGTTGGGTACAATAAGGAGCCATGGAAAGTGATGGAGAAAGCTGACGCCACACCTGGTCAACAGAAGATGGGTATGTCAGGAGGTATTTTGTTCTTGAAATGCAAACCTGGGTTGACCTCGATAACGAAGTGTGGGGGTACACATTATTGTCTAAGATTATCTCAGAAGTTGGTATTCAGTGGAGGTTGTGTGGGGCCTGGCTCTCTGAGTTCAAGCAGGATGTCTCTAAAATAAACTGATGGTGTGGTGAGTCCGGACATGAACTTTCCAAATTTATAAGCAACCTAAATAAAGGCAAAGCCCAAACAAAAGGACCTTTTCACAAGGGCTCTGGAGATTATGTTTCTAATTGTTCAGAAGACTCATGGCTTCTGAACTGTGTGGTCTCTTCAAATGGGATTCCTTTCTGAGACCAAAGTTGTCTGACAGAATTTAATCTGAAATGTTTAAACATGGAAGACTCATTCTTAATGGCACGATGTTTGCTCAGTCCTTTTTATGTGAACATGCTGGGAGCATGGGGTTCGTAGAGTTGATAATGAGTGGGGCTCTGGCCTCGCGGAGGTGGACTACAGCAGCCTCTGTGTGGGGGCCGAGGCCTCAGTTGATGCGTCAACTGAGCTGGAGCCTCATCATCTCCGGCTGTGTCTTGCAGAGCACAGTGGCCCAGTTGTATGCAGTGACTGCAACACTGATATGGACAGTCACTCCAAGGAACAAGCCTTCTGTCCTCAGCCTGGGTCCAGAGACAGTACACAACCAGGTACACCAAGCAGCCAGGAGTCCAGTCGCAGTGACCAAGAACATTCTCCACATCTGCCTGGTGGGACTTTGGACAGGCCCCACACTGACTGCAGGGAGTCCCTCTACCCCAGTAACCATGATAGAATGCTGACGTCCTTGAAGAAAAAGTCCGGAGCACCCCCAGATGGCAAAGGTAAATGTTTACTTTCATCCCAGGAGTCGCCAGCATCTGGGGTGGGCACAAAAACAGCCAGGCTAGAAGGTCTTACGTGCCCTCTCCTTTCTTATTAGGGGCCTCTCCGTGGACGTTAGCAAGGTTGTGTGAGCCAGACTCCATAGACCTCCAGCCTTCCTCTACGTTAACTCCTGGCAGTTCTGAGCTCTCACGAGCCCCTTCGGGCTTTCCCAGCATCCCCAGCGAAGGCCAGCACTTGCTTCTTTCCAATGGACAACTCCCCAGAGTGTGTGACTCCGATACTGAGTCCACACCACTGACAGGACAGCTCCCTGGGAAGCGGAGTGGGCCGCTGCTGTTTGCACCGCAGATCTAGGCGTTGTCTACCTCAGCTCTTGTCGCAATCTCTACGGGAAAGAGGTAGGAGAGGCTGTGAGGAAGCTTGGGTTCAAGCGTCACTGATCTGTACAGTTTTAACTTCCATGTGGAGTGTCAGTAGTTTAAAGGACTTGCAGCTGAAGTCAGAATGCAGGAGGCTGTTGTGTACAAAAGGCAGAAAAGTATTTGATACCATTGTACATAAGAGTTTTCAGAGATTTCATATATATTATATATCTTTTACAGAGGATATTTTAATCTTTAGTGCATGGTTAACAGAAAAAAATCATACAATTTTGACAATGTTATTTTTCATATCAGGTTGCTGTTTAATTTTGGAAGGAGCAGGGATAGTTTTGGTGCCTTAATGTATGGATAGAATTTATAGAAGCTAAAAACCACATTTGCTCTGAGGAGCTTTACTGGGTGGGAAGGATGGGAAGTCCTACCGAGTCGCACATCATAGGACAGGCCCCTGGGATGCTGTATAGGCAGAGACTTGGTTCGCATTGGAAGTAGCTTCATGTCATTGTTGCTCACGTGTGGTGGCTCCTGCCGCAGACCCGGCTGTGGAGCCCAGACCCACAGGGTTCATGGCCCTCTGCACGTGAATGACTTTCTTGTAGTTTTGAGTTCTTGATTTAACAAGGATGAGGGGAGGTTGTTAATCCACCACCAGCATTTGGTCTGAAGTTAAGCCTTCCTTCTGTGATAAAAGAAAATGTGGTCTTGTCAGTATCATCTGAGGCTTTCTAATGAGATAGAAGTTGCTGCTGTTGATACCTGTGGATTTTTCAGTGATGTTTTAGTCTGCCAATCTGATTAATATTGATCTTAGGGGAGAAAAAGGATCAAGTCCTTCCTTTCCAGGGCTAGCTTATCTCGACTGAGGATCGGGAGCAGGCCTGTCCACGTCCTTCCCTCACACGCACAGACCCGGGCTTGCACTTGCAAGCTTTCGCCCTTGACCTGGGTTCTGGGTATATTTGCACTTTTGAGACCGGTAGCTGGACCATCTTGTGAGTGCCAATGTATAGGTCAGGAAAAATGACATTGAAACTGACAAGGTCCTTAAAAGCTCAGAAAGCAAGGTCCTTTAGCCAAAAAGCTGAAGGTATATTGACAAAATGGTGGCTTTGTTAAATTTTACTGTCAGATGTCATCGCTGTTCCAAAAGGTAAGCACATTTAGAATTTTGTTCTCAACAGTGAACTGATTAATGTTACTTCCACAACATATGTGAATTTGCTGCTTCTGAGAGGCAATGTGAAAGAGGAAGTATTACTTTCATGTACAAAGTTATTTATTTATAGAAATTTTGGTACAATGTACATTGAGAAACATGTAAAATATTGAAGTGTCTAACAAATGGCATTGAAGTGTCTTTAATAAAGTTTCATTTATAAATGTTAAGTGTGTGGCTTGGGTCATTCTTCTGTGTACATTAACCAGCATCACTTCACCCCATTTAATTCCAGAGATGCCCTGATAGATGCGGTCATTCTACCTTTAATTACTATCTGCCCTCCTGAGCCCCTGCACCCCCCCAAAAAAAATTGTGGGCAGAGCAGAATGGTGTACTATGGCTCCAGGGAAGACACGGCAGCATTAGATTTCTGAGATTCTGAATTTTTCCAACACCTGGAGCTTATTAGTCAAGCTCTAGAATGGTTACCTT
Source organism: Artibeus jamaicensis (assembly GCF_021234435.1). NCBI lineage: Eukaryota > Metazoa > Chordata > Mammalia > Chiroptera > Phyllostomidae > Artibeus > Artibeus jamaicensis. Next base: position 610,797 of record NW_026521715.1, read on the forward strand.
CCCATTTCATCCGTTCTGTTTCCAGTGTTCAGCATAAAACTTCAGGAAAAGCTTACTGATTAGGAACCAAGAAATAACACTGCCTGGCCCAGCCCATCCTTCAGTCTGAAATGGAAAAGGGTGGAGTGCAGCCCAGCTGCCACCAAGAGCCCCGCACTCCTTCCGCCCCCAAGCCCATGAGGCCTGCCTGGTCACGGATCTGCAAATGCTTGCTTTCCTTCACATACCACATGGGCCCCACGGTGGACACTTCCCCGTCAAATACAATAGTGTTTTTACAGGTTAAATCTGAGGGCACAGCCTGGTTACCCAGCAAGAATGCTCACATACACCTGTAGTTCATTCTTTTCAACAAAGCTGTAAGCTTATACAGTAGTGATTAATCCAGGAGAGAAACACATGTACCACCATTTCCCTGGCTCCCCCCTTCCCCAGTCTAGCCATTCTTTTAAAATTATGGCCATCTCTGTCGAATCTGCTATCAGGCAGGAAACAAAAGGTCAGATACAACCAAATGAAAGCTGTGAGAGGCCAGGACTCAGCATCACCAGACTTATTTATTAAGTGGTTCTGAGAGCATTATTCAGAGTACCTCTGTGGACACTGTTTTCTCCCTTTCTGGCAAACAGGCTGATGACATCACTCCAGCCAGCCTGTAGCACAGAAAACGCGTTCTCCACGTCATACTTGGCAGAGCTGGATTGCAGCACTGTGTTTTGTGGTGTAGATGGCCGAACAGCTGCTCGCTGGACTGGATCCGCTCTCACAGCATGGCGCCTTCATGAAAGAAGGGGATGCAGGGCTGTGGGACTCATGGACTCTCTTTGCCAAGTTTCAACAGCAAGCTGCGAGTTTGGTCATAAGCACCAAGAAAGATGAAACCTCCCAGACTGATGGCTGCCATTCGAGGGAATACACCTGCAAATAATCTAGGGGCAACAAAACAAAGATTTAAAAAAAATATTTTGTTGCAAAAAAGGTTAAATTCCAACACCCACAGCTTGCTCAACTCAACACTTCATGCTCATTAAACCCCACACAGTACTTAAATGTGTGTTTTTTCCTTTTATAATGGGACTAAATTACATTCCCAAGTAGACTTGCTGAAGTCTGAGCCCAGTTGTTGGCTGGCAAAAGTGGCTACATACCAGACAGCTTACTTGTGAGCACTCACAATTAAGTCAAATAATTAGTCAAGAAATAGTAACTCTGTGTGCACAATAGTCCTGTTTAAGACTTTCAAACTCTGTCTTTTAGAGATGATGGAATTGCCAAGAGGTCAAAGGGCACAGCCCACCCTGGAAGCCCGCCATGGTCTCAGGGTGTTAGAGGAGATTTTTGGACAGCTCTGCTGTTCCTCCCATTGACTGAGGCGCATTTTGTCCTTAGAGACCCACAAATACGATGCCACCATGGGAAGCAAATCTCCACGATTCCATTCTCTTTCTCCTCTGATGAAGGGGAAGAAAGGTGAACGGACTGTGGCAGGGAAGGAGTAGCAGCTTTGTGCCCAAGCACCCAAGATGACTTATTGTCAGAGTTGCAACTTGGGAATAATTGAGGAAATGGGAAGTAAAAGAACAATGTTACTATCGATGTATATTGGAGATTCCATTAATTTTTTTTTAAATCCTCACCTGAGGATATGTTTATTGATTTTAGAGCAAGAGGAAGGGGTAGAACAACATCAATCAGTTGCCCTCCACATGTGCCTGGACCGGGGATCTAACCCGAAACATTTTGGTGTATGGGGTTATACTCCAACCAACTAAGCCACCCAGCCAGGCCAGGATTCATTCTTTAAAAACCCTTCCATAGCTATGTGCAGGTATCTGTTTGAAGATGTTCATCATGACATTGCTGATTTAAAAAAAAAGACTGCAAATAATGTCCGCTGGTTCCACAAATTCTGGTGGGGTCCATACACAGGGGAAACAAGTTGAGAAAAATGGGGCAGGCAGGAGATGCCAACACAGAAAGTGCACACAGTGGGTTCTGGAAAGTCCCAAAGCTGCGTGTGTAACAAGAGTGCGTGTGTAACACACATGGTAGGCATGTGCCCTAAACTGCACCTGGGGCGTAACGTTACAGAAAAGAACTTGTATTTCTTTTTTTCCAAGTAATTTTCTTTTTTTTTTAATTTAATGTATTTATCTTTAGAGGGGAAGGGAAGGAGAGAGGGAGAGAAACATCAATGTTTGGTTGCCTCTAGTGCTTCCCCCGCTGGGAACTGGCCTGCAGGGAACCGGTCTGCAACCCAGACATGAGCCCTGACTGGGAATCGAACTGTGATCCTGTGGTTCGCAGGCCCGCACTCAATCCACTGAGCTACACCAGCCAGGAAGAACTTGTATTTTTGTAATAACAACTTTATTTTTTAATCAAGAGTAATTACTTTTGTAAGCACAAAAACGAAATGACCAAAATCAGAAGTAGTAGATTTACTAGTGAAATGATCAGGTCCACAGAAGGAAACTGAAAATGGTCAGGTTATGCCGATAGTAGTTTGTGTGTCTTTCCAGATAAGAGAAAAGCCTCCACAATAAGCTGAACGGCGGCTTGCTGAGAAACGCCAGGAAGACAGCCCTGCCGCTCCTTTGTGCCCCACCTCCTTCGTGCGCAGTGCTTAGCACTTCTGGGGAAAGCAGACTGGAGGGTAGTGTTAGGGCGTCCTGATTTTAATTAGTTAAGTAAGGACTTACATCATTAGGTAGAATACTACAGATAAAATTAGAACCTCTTTTTCTTGTCTAGAAATAACCATGAATATTCTATGTAAGACCAAAATACACTTGTAAGAAAAAAAGTTGTTCATCTCAGCATCATGCAAATTGTTTTTGCCTGAGGTGGCTGGTGAAGACAAAAAACTCATAAATTACCACTCTGAGGCCACTGTGTCCTTCTGGCTTGAAAAACAGATTAATCTTGTTGCCTTACCCCACAAAGGGAAGGGTGTGGGAGGAGACCAGCAGAGGCTGAGTTGGGAGACCACGCTGGCCACAGAGCCACCCTCCCTGCTCCTTCCTATCTGACTTCTCTTTAAAGCCAATGTCTTGGTTCAGCTTTTGCATCTAATGAGCTCAGCTGCTCCTGGCAAGAGGCAAAAGGAAGCAGTTTATGGTTTCAATAGATGACAGTCAAATTGTTTAACATAACCCATAGCCTTAAAGTAGAGACATTTGTACAGCAAGGCAGACCAGTAGAGCAGGGCTATTCTGAGTGAGCACAGCTCAAACAAGACAGCAGACGCACAGTGCTTAGCGGAGGGTGAACAGCGGTGGCAGTTCTTACCTATAGGGCACAGTGGAGAAAAACACAAGAAAAGCCAGGAGGGAGAGCGCTGAAGGGCAAGCAGTTTCCTGCCAGCTTTCTGGATGCTGGACCAATGAGCACACCACAGTTTTATTTTGGAGAAACCAAAGCTGTGCCAAAACGTGAAGCAAACCAACACAACACCAAAGTGTCACCCCTTTCATTCTCACTGAGAGGTTAGCGCCATTTCACTGTGACATGGACCCTGAACCTGCTGGGCACCCAAGGACCTGGTGACGCTGACAGGAGCATTCAGGGTGGTGGCACGAGTCCACAGTGTGTGGAAGCAGGACTGAGGGGGCCTCCGAGACCCCTGCAGGGCTGAGCATGTATAGGACCCGTCATCAGAACAGTGTGCACAACTGTTGGAGCTTTTTGTTTTCCCTGCTTTTGGTTATAATTCTTTTGTGAAATTGTTTGTCTTTTACCGTTTTATTAGGAAGCTAGTGAAAACTGTCATTCCTTAAGTGACAAGCTTGGCACCTGAATACTGTGCATACAGGCACATTGCACTTCATTTTGTTTTACTGCACTTCATAGATGTTGCTCTTTTTTTTTTTTTTTAACAAATTGAAGGTAAGACCCTCTACCAGCAAAAATATCGTAACTCTCTTTACTGTGGTGCCTGGAACTGAACCCGCCCAACTCCAAGGTCTGTCAATACTAACGAGAGCCCAAGACTTAAGGAGCTTCCAGAATTAAGCAAAACTCCAAATTACCTTTTCGGGGCTGACAGTGGGGACACCTCTGTCTCTGACCCCCATCCTCTGCCCATAATTCTGCACCGCTTAGTTATGTAACATCAAGTTTGCATCACAACTTGAACAGGGAAGATTTCATGTCAGCTACTCAAGGAAAGCCCTTCTCTACAAGCTTTCAGTGGCCACGGTTTGGCCAATGGAGCCTCTTACGATGCACATACCACCGCTTTCTCAAGACAGGCAGGTGGGTCACAGCTTGACACCAAATCCACAGAACTAAGGTCAAAAGCAGAGGTTTGACTAAGAGTTCCATAGAACCAAATAGGAATTATATTGAAATGAATAAGACACTGAAATTCGGCAGCCTGACTTTATGCTCTAAATGCTACTATGTGTCATGCCTCTGTGTGGCCCCAAACGAACTGGAACAGTAAGGGTCTTCCACCTGCTACTTAGCTGCTCTAGTCCTCACTTTCTTCTCACACCATGTCTTTGTTCAGTGTGGAATTGTTGTCCAAATCAATAAGCCTCAGCTCTGAGCAACCAGATTCTTATTTCCTCCTAGTGGCTGACCAGGCACAGAAGCCACCACTCTGCCCTTCCCGTGCTCGACTGGTCCTCTCTGTTAATCTCAGTTCTTGTCTCAGAATCCCTCCATCCTTCAGGCAACCAGTCCATCAGAGTGGCCATATTCACACAAGCATACACACTACCTACTTTTCCAACTTCCAGATGGAAATTTTGAATAGATGATGAGGCCGTTCTCCTTCAAAAATCTTACCTGGGACCTGACCAACATGCTTCATGATCCCAAACCATCAACCAACTACAATAAACTCCTGTGGCCAAAATAAATGAGGAGGTTGGCTCTGTGTCCTTACCAGCTCAGTCATGACCTTCTCCCAAAGGAGGCTGCTGCTTAGGAAAATTCCTGGTAGATGATTCCAAAGAGAAAACTGTAATTTCACATGTCTGTACAGACCCCAGCATTCACACAGCTTTATAAGTTTCTGCTTAAAAGCAACAATGAAATAACATTTTGAAGAGAGCTTTTGGGGTTGTGATGCTAAAGGTCTGAGGCACTTCGCTGATAATACAGAGCAGTGCTTTCAAGTAGGGGTCATGCACTACGCGGTGCTGGAAGTCATCTGTGGCTAGTAATAGTGAACGGTACCCCAAACCACAAATGCTTTCTCCTGATAATGTTACCCTCACTCACCGAGTTCCTGCATCACATACCTGGAAGCCTGTCTTAATGCTGCAGCCCAGAACCTAGCAAGAGCCACTCAGGTGGGCGGCGTCTCACATCATGATGAACAATCACCTTGATTGCACAATATTATCTCACATAACCAAAATCAAATGTAATGTTTGGTCTAATACAAGAGACCCTCAGCCACGGCATAAGCAGGAGAAAAAAAGCGGTTTGTCCTACATCAGGCTAGAAGAGGCCAAGTGAGGAGAGAGTGAAATAGGTGAACATTCTTTCTCATTCTTACCCTGACAATCCCTGTGTCCGCCAGACCTCATGCAGGGCAGAGAGGACATTCCCATCAGCGGTGCTGGAACCAGCCTGCGTGAAAGGACAAAAGAGAAAGCCATTATCTTATGAAAGTCTCAAACATACAGATGATATCCTTGGGTGCACAGCTCCCTAATGCCTTCATCTAAGATAGTTTCAAATAGACTGGCGAGTTTCTGAGGAATCAGAGGAGCTGTGGATCTCACTACACCAGAGGGCCTTATCTTCAAAACCACGAGCAAGCACAGATTTGGCTTAAAGCCACAGAAAGCCGCTTTCCTGGTCTCATTATCAAAAGATGAGTGGAGCTCACCCAGATTATTCACATACAACTACTGTGTTAACAGGAAAATCACACCCAAGTAATTCACAAACAGCCACTGAACAAGATAACTGCAACAAGATAATTCCTGTACAACTACGAAACAGGAAAATAACACCCAGATAATTCACATAAAACCATGGAACAAGAAAACTATATCCAGATAATTCACATACAACTAATGACCATAGCCAGATATTTCACTTACACTACTAAGCAGGGAAATCATACCCTCGTAATTCACATACAACCACTGAACAGGAAAACCACGTCCAGATAATTCATGTACAACTACTAACCATGAAATCCATACTCAGATCATTCACACACACTACGAATAGGAAAATCACACCCAGACACGGACATACAACCACTGACAGGAAACGCACACCTGGACAGTTCATACACAACTACAGGGCAGGCGGGGGGGGGAGCCGTGGAAAGCAGTATCAACTGAGTTGAGAAAAATGGGGGTAGTCAGGACAGATGGTACAACTATGAAACTCACCTCAGTAGCTAATAAACACATTCATTGAAGGGTACTATTAATGTTCAATTTAAAAACATGGTTGACCTCTTTAGGAAAAACCATATACCTTTCCAGCATATGACTTTATTTTTTATTGTTTTAGTTTCTAGCTACGTTATATATATGGCATCCGTGAAGTCTGTAGTTTTTTTTAAAACAACATTTCTTTCAAGAAAAAACTGTAAGAATTTTGACAACTCTTCTAATTTACCCAGTTAAGGCCAAGCATGACCTAAATTCAAGAGCCTGTAGTTAGTTCACCTGCTGTGTGGCATGAAGCAAGCTGACTCTGAGCCTCAGGTCTGTCAATGGTAAAAACAGAGGTAATTTGAATGTAGTCGTACCACGCAGAGGCCCTACCAGCCCTGCTCACTCACATACGTAGTTGAAAATGATTACACAGACATCATGCACAGTGACAGCAACACAGACTGTTTCGTCAATGTCAGTTCCACTGGAGGTTGGACTGTGGCATAAGGCTGCTCCTACAGAGAAGCATTTTCCACTTTTCTTCACTTTATGTACACATAAGCCTCAGTGCTAGTATATAGGAGCATCTGTTATGTCCACATTATGTTATTTTACCACTTACCTTTGCCAACATGATTCTTGTTTTCGCCACATCCAGAGGTGTGGTGACCACAGCTGCAAATCCACCTGTGTATATAAACCCCAATACAGTGTTGTTTATGGTGTTACACCATGTTTTATAATGTTTATTTTATAATCTCACGTAAGTATGCAAAAATTAGCTCTTTATCATTATGTCCCCTTGATTGGTTCAAGAACTATATGCATGCATGCAAAACCTCTACCTGCATGCCACAGATTTTGTAATGACACTGCACCACATATGGCAAGATGACAAGGTGGTAATGCTTTACCTCCTCGGGCCAAGCGGGCCCCACCCACCTCTTGCTCTCTGTGGCGCAGTGAATAGAGCTGAGTGTGTGCCCGGCTACGTGTCTACAGCAGACACCTACTCTCACTGCGAGGCAGGGGGCTCCCCCTGATTCTCAGAGGGCCACGCCTTCCATCGGCCACTGGTCTCTCATCTGGCTCCAAAATGCTTCTATCATTTCTACTCTGAGGAAAAGTGGGCCAACAGAAATTTATATCACAGTGGGGTTTTTGGTACATATGGCTGGATTCTTTAAGTTAAAAACATTGAAAGAGAAAAGCTTTCTACATTTCCAGGCTTCTGATAACAAGCCAGTTGAAGTAGCATTTCCAAGCTTCCTTCTGCATCTTGTTAGTCCGTCTTGATCTAAAAAGACTGCTCCTCATGGTTTCCCTCCTACCTTCTCTCCCACAGAAATGCCGTGACTGCACAACAGATAGTTTAAAAATCCACATATTTTAAAGGGAGCTATATCTAGGGCAGAGGAATCAAAAATTTTTTCCTAACAGAAACCATATTATATGGTACCAATATTCTATGTAATATGATACAAAGATATCATATAAACCTCAAGAGGTCCTATGGAGGTAAAATAATAAACTCAAAAGGACTTTCTAAAAGATTCAGCGTCTGTGAGCTCAGGTGAAGTGGGCAGTTCTGTAAGGGCTGAACAGAACACATGTGGGAAGGATACTCCAAAAATAGCAACACCCTCCCTCCAAGTTGTGTGTGGCATGTGGACAAGAAGGTCATTTGATCTTCCCAAATCTCTTTCTAAATGTGTTGCTGAAGAACAAGCATTACACTGAAGCGCCAGTTGCTAACTTCATGACGATGACTTTTAGAAAGATGCACCCATTAATGCTTCTGTGTTCCATTTTTGGTTGCCCACAGATGACACACTTAGAGTTAATAAGGAATAACATGAATAACAATAATAACAAGTGCCCTTTTTTAAGCCACTTTTGTGTTATGAATATGTGAAATATTTTCCTAATTCAGAAGCTGCCTGATATTCAGAGACTTGGCTAAACCTCAAGTATGTTAAAATTTGGTGGACTCAGTCCTGAAATCCAACAATTTCAATGTTTTTAAACCACACTTTCTGCACTAAAAGAGTAAATTTATCTACACAAAAGGGTCCGGGAAGGCTTCACATCCATTAAAAAAAATCCTTAAGAAGGAATAAAAAGGACAAAGGAGGACACAGGCAATGAACCTGTAGCACTCCAATCTCATACGGTTTTGTTGCCTTTACTGGCTGCAGGGTCTGGCCTGGAACAACCAGGCCTCACTCTCACTCTCCTCGATGACTGGCCTTAGTAGAAAACCCTATGAGAGGCATTCTGGTGACGCCATGCTGTGGGCGGGGAGTCTGGAGTTCACTGACATTAAATCACAGCAGGTTTTCTTAATACAGAGCTGAGACTTGAACTTTTCTGTCTGACTCCCAAACTCCGAGGCTTTTGGCCCCTGGGTCTTCCAACGGGCTCAGTTTTTCATCTATAAAGTGCAGACAGCAATATGACACAGAGATGAAATGAGTCTATGCAAAGGGTCTAGAGTAGTCCCTGGCTTGTACTTATGCTCCAAGTAATTAGCTCTTTTCTGGGTGAGCAGGGAAGTGTGAGTTTTCTTCATGTCTCTAGCCCAGTACACGCAGTAGGGGCTCAAACATGCTTATGGGGTGCCCTGGACAAGTGTTACAGTTTTTATGAACTGAAGATTTCAACTTGCTCTCTAAGGGGAAGGTGGAGGGGGAAAACCCCAAGCTAATACCTGTGCTAATTTTGTATCTGGTGCATCGGGACTATACTAGGTACCTTCACTTATTATTTTATCTCATTTGCACTTTACAGCCAACTTGCCCAGGGACACACAGATAATAAGGAATCAGGACTCAAAGTCACGTGTATCTTAGATCCTTCACTATATGATGACTTTGATATATAAAGACATTAAAATTTATCCATTCATTAAAATTCAGAAGTGCATACACCATTTTTCTTGTTTGAAAATGTTCACAAACTTCCTAAACCAACTATGACAACTTGAAAGTTAGCAAGAACTTCTGTCCCTGTGTGTCTACTCAAGGTTTTACAAGCCACCTATGTTGAAAAGTACGTGCCCTGTAACAAAATCAGGTGCTGCAAATCAAACTTATTTTGGCCATTAGCAGAAGTTCCCTGTTCCTTTACTGTGGACACCTGCCAGTATTTTCTTAGAGATTTGGGTTTCATCACAATGATACAAGGAAATGTGAAAGACAAGAATGCATATGTTCAAATAGATCCTAATTTTACTACCATGAGGGAAACTGTATTTTATGAACGTTACTAAGTCAATTTGAGTATCTTCAAATATCAAAGATTGCTCTGACCCCCCAGTGTTTTTTATGAGGTTGCAGGAAGGACTTGTGAAGGTCCTGTAACAGAGTAACTGGTCATAATAGGGAGGGGGCAGGGGACCAGTACTTTCAGTTAAAATGTCATTATTTTCTACATTTTACTCAAGGGTATTGTAAACTGCTGGTAATAAATACAGGGAACATGCTAACATATTAGACAGGAAACAATTCTTTGGTACAGCCACTGTAGGCTGCTTCTGTGTTCAAATCACATGGGAAACAATTTACTATGGGTCCTACTGCGGTAGGTTTTTACTTGACTGAATGTTAGGAGACTGCTTTCAGGACCAGATTTAGGGGAAACTAGATGCAGGTCCTTAGGAAATAAATGCTGGTTGTTTATGGTCTCCAGACAAAGGGGCCACCTTCCTTCAACAGGTCTGGAGCTGTCACCTCCTAGTAGCAGCTGAGAGCACGGTGGGGGCAACAGGGGGCAGCACTGTCCCTCACAGGCCTTCCAGGGCCCCTCCAATTAGCCTGGCAGCAAGAACAGGGTCTTCAGTTCTGGCCAAGATGGAGGCATAGGTGGAAATACTATACCTCCTCGCACAACCAAGTTTAAAGACAACAAAGTTTAGTAACAAAAACTGCAACCAAAACACAGAAAATTGAACTGTACAGAAGTCTGACAACAACGAACCATTCATCCAGACTGGTAAGAGGGGTAGTCAGCGGGTGGCGGAGCAGGGTTGTGCAGGAAAACTCGGCCGGATGACCCAGGTGCGGGCAGCAGTTGGCGGATCCCAGGCGTGGAGTGGGAACGGGCAGACCCAGTGAGGGTGCAAGGCAGCTGGCTGACCACGGTCACACATTGGCGCGCAGATAAACCGGGCAGAGGAACAAGCAGTGAGATAGACCCTGCGGACCAGCGATGGGAATTAAAGCCTAAAAGCACCAATTGGAAAAACTTTCGGCGTCAAGCTGCTGAGAGAAGCTCCCAGGCTCACAGAGAGTTCGTTGAAGAGACCCACAGGGTCTTGGAGGGTGCACAAGCCCACACACCAGGGAACTAGCAGCAGAAGGGCCCAATTTGCTTGCGGAAAGCAGCAGAGAGGACAGAACTCCAAGAGAGTGCAGAACAAACGCCATTGCCCCTCTCTGACCCCACCCCCACATACAGCGTCACAACTAAGCGACTGGGTTGCCCCGCCCTGGTGAAAACCTAAGGCTCTGCACCTCATACGGAACAGGTGTGAACAGACCAAAACATTGCGGCTCAAGAAGAACAGCTCAAAGCCCCAGAGCCAATACTTCTAAGCGACCAAGAGATAGCCAACCTATCAGATGCACAGTTCAAAACACTGGTGATCAGGATGCTCGTAGAACTGGCTGATTTTAGTCACAAATTAGAGGAACATAAGAAGGCTAAACTAATTTAAATGAAGGGAAATGCACAGGAAACCAATAGTAATGGAAAGGAAACTGGGATTCAAATCAAAGGAGTGGGCCAGAAGGAGGGAAAAAATGACCAAACAGAAAAGGATGAAGAAACAAGAATTCAAAAAATGAGGAGAGGCTTAGGAACCTCCAGGACATCTTTAAATATTCCAACATCCGAATTATAGGGGTACCAGAAGGGGAAGAGGAACAGCCACCAGTGGAAAACTTATTTGAACAAATAATAAATGAGAATTTCCCCATTCTAGCAAAGGAAATAGACTTCCAGGAAATCCAGGAAGCTCAGAGAGTCCCAAAGAATCTGGACCCAAATAGGAACACACCAAGGCACATCATCATCACATTAGCCAAGATTAAAATGAAAGAGAGAATCCTGGAAGCAGCAAGAGATAAGGGGACAGTCACCTAAAAAGGAGTTACCATCAGACTGTCAGCTGATTTCTCAAAAGAGACCTTACAGGCAAGAAGGGGCTGGAAAGAAGTATTCCAAGTCATGAAAGGCAAGGACCTACATCCAACATAGCTCTATCCAGGAAAGCTTTCATTTAGAATGGAAGGGCAGATAAAGTGCTTCTCAGATAAGGTCAAGTTAAAGGAGTTCATCATCACCAAGCCCTTATTATATGAAATGTTAAAGGGACTTACCTAAGAAAAAGGAGATAAAAAAAATGAACAATGAAAGGACAGCAAACTCACAGTTATTAACAACCACACCTAAAACAAAAGCAAACTAAGAGGACAGCTAGATCAGGAGCGGAACCATAGAAATGGAGATCACATGGAGGGTTAGCAACAGGGGAAAGGGAGGGGGAGAAGGGGGGAGAAGGTACAGAAAATAAGTAGCATAGACGGTAGGTAGAAAATAGATAGGGGAGAGGGCAAGAATAGTATGGGAAATATAGAATCTAAAGAACTTGTGACACATGGACATAAACTAAAGGTGGGAATGGTGGGGAGGGGGTGTGCAGGGTGGAGGGAATGAAGGGGGAGAAAATGGCACAATCAATAAAATATATTTAAAAAAATTAAAAACTCTACATTTCCAAAAAAAAAAAAGAACATGATCTTCAGGCACATCTTCCAAATAATGTCCAAATACTGTCCGGTCAGCAGAGCTTCAACAATAAACATATTTTTCTTTTAAAGACTGTGTTGCACCTTCTTGTTTGTATCCAGATAACCCTTTACCCTATTCTAGAATTTCAAGCCAGGGGAAGAGCTGTCTGTCTGTCTGTCTGTCTATATCTACATCTCTATCATTCTCCTCTTGGAGAATGTAAATAAGTGTTAGTTACAAGAAACTGATCCAAAAACATTGTGGAATGTCAATTATCACTTTAGTAGCAGATGTCATAATTACTCAGACGGAATTACAATTTTATATTTAGAAGTCAACTTGAAGTGAGGCAGTTCGCAAAGTCCCTTTTCTTCCTAGTTTAACCCCTGACCAGCAGCCCAGGGAGTTGCTGAGCATGACAAGCCTTCAACACCTCCATTGTCGAGGGCCATTTTTGGATATTCGTGTCGAGTACTTTATAAAACAAGCACGAGAACAGAAGATGGCACAGATTGGGTTGAAGCATGCAGGAATGAGTACTCTGATTTCTGACACGAGGGCAAGTTTTATCACTGCCTCTATCTACAGCCACATAAGCCCGAGTCTGACAGCGAGTCATAATTCACTTCTCTACAGTGTGTGACAGACAATGTTGCAACAGACTCTTGCAGAATATCACTTTTTCATAATCTGGAGTATTTTCAAGTGATTTTTATCTTTCAGAAACTTTTAAAGTAGTAATGTAATTCCTCAGGATCAACATTGTACCAACTAAAATTTCAAAAGAAAAGGGATATAAACAAGAAATGCATTTAATCTTTTGCTAAATATCTGGGGATTTTTGCAGATCTTGGACAAACCCCTTCATTTATCGGAATCTCAGGTGAAAAAATAAGGTGACTATATGAGAGGAGAAGTTTTTGTACAGTAACTTTATTAATATCATTCTATGAAGTTGGTCCGACGGTTGTGGGTTATTGTTAAGCTAATATCAGTCTATCAATGTCATTGAAATTATTGTGATAACAGCTTTTCATTTTCCAGGCGTTGATTATTTTTATCAAAATAGTAATAATTCCTTAAATAAGTTCAAGGAATTAAACTAAGTTTAATTAGTTTAACTACTAAGTTTAATAACTAAGTTTATCAGTTACAATGTATTAATATATATCCTAAAGCACTATAATGTCTTTAGGTAAGGAGAGCTGCTTCTGTGCTACAGGTAAGGACACTGGTGCCCAGGAAGGCCCCCAAACCTCATTCTTTAGTTGGGGGCAGAACTGAGACTTGACAGATTTTTTAAATCCAACCACTTGGCCAGGACTAGATGTGTGGCTCTGGGCAAAGCCCTTCCCTGCTCATGTCCCAGCTTCTCTGCTGTCACTGGACACAGTGAGCCACCTCACTGGCAGGGCCTGGCCCATGGGATCCCATGATCAATGGGCAGGCATTTGATAAAAAGTTTCTTCCCCTATTCTGACTAATACAAGTGGCCAGTGCCTATTACAAAGCATTACACAGAAAAAGGGACTGTAATGGATGCAAATTTTCCTTAGAGATCTAATGCATTGGCTTTGAATGTATCTGCTACTTAAGGAATGAGCCCAGAGAATATATACTTCTCATTTCAACACATGGGAGTTTCATGGTATTATTAACTTTATCTTTTCCCTTTTTTATTGAATTTATTGGGGCGACACTGGCTAACAAAAGTATGCAGGTTGCAGGATCACAATTCTACAACACATCATCTGTGCACTGTGTGGTATGGTACTGTGAGCCTAGACAGTGGCCTTACCTTGTCCAGGAGACCAGATTTCCCCAATGCTCACTTTGTTCCCAGGGCCCGGGAGGGAGTCACAAAAGTACACATTTTCACATTTAAGGACTGGGCAATAAAGATGCCTGACCTCTGGAAAATGCATCAAGACCACCTACTTATTTAACACAGTTAATGACAGTGCCATGTGGAAACAATTACCCATCACAATCAGTCTGAGCTGGCTTCATGTCTAGAGGCAACATTCATATTTTTTATTATCAATTCTATGAGTCAAATGGGTCCAATTATTAATAAAGAATCCTATAACATGTATGTTTTCTATTTTCCTAATCACTACAACACCCAACCCAGCAACCACTGAAGAAATTAAAACATAATTCCTTTCTAATAAAGTCGACATCTAACCCTACATATCTGTCAACTTACTGGCTTCACATCTAAACTAGTAATTGACAACTTTCTGGCAAATCTCCACTTCAATTTCTTTCAACTGTAATTCTAATTACCTTTATTTGCAACAACAAACTCTATTTCTCTCTCAGAATGTTAAACCTATGATTTATTAAGTCCCATAAAGCACCTGAGTTCTCATTAGAACCTCACTGGAAAAATTCATATGACTCAGTGAGGGATAACACAATACCACATATTGTCACTTTGCTCTTGGTTTAATGTCTAGAAAATGCCCAGATGTTTAGATCTCCATGCTTTCTACGCAGAGCAGTTTAGCCTTCAGTAAACTGTGGGGCAGCCTCCATTCCCCTGACACTAGTTAATCTACAGTGCTGTCAAACATGTCACACGGACTGTGAATCACTGCCTGCTGCAGAAATCACTGAAACCCCCAAAGCAGTGCTCAGGGCAGACAGCTGCAGTCAGCCCTGCACCCACAGCAAGTCCCTGCCTCCATAGCCTTATAAATCATCTTCAAGATAATCCAAAGGGTCTGAGTGAAGGCTTTAATAAAGATAAAGAGAAAAAGAAAAATTTGTTGAAAACAAACTGGTTGTCTTTCAAGTGGACACCTTCTAGGTTTTTCTTTTTTCTAAGACACTTTCTTTTCTCAAACAACTAGTGGAACTCTCTTCATCTAAACAATCTGGAATTTCTAAAGAATGTTGTTTTTGCATTGTGAGTATTTTCCCATCCCCCCCCCCTTTGGTCTTTCCCAGTATAATATAATCCTCTGCACCTGCAAAAGCTCCGCAGACTGCTGACTGCCAAGAATCCACCACGTGATCCTGCCTCCAGGACCAGAGGGCCTGTGTTTAAGGAGAAAGAAAAATACAAGTTATTAAATATTTGAATTTATCGGAACCTCCTGTGGGTGAGCTCTAGGGATGGGAACTTAAGTGAGAAGCTATTTTGGTGGCATTCCTCACTGATGACCTAAGTGATTTTCCCAAGGACTTAACTGCATTCTAAAATAAGTGACAGAAACCAGGGTGACGGCTGCATCAGAGTGCTCAGAGGACATGAAATCCAGTCAGTGTGTGTGATACACAGACACACACTGTGCATGTGTGTAAATAAAATAAAGATGCATCTTTAAGACAATATGGCATTGCAAACACTTCCCATATACATCCGAATTTTATTTAATTCACAAATTAGTCCAGAACGGTGTATGTCACAATTCTTCAGTTCTTTTTTCAATCTTTTTTATCCATGTTGCATGTGTCAAGGATGTTGATTCTGCCACTTACGTATCAATTGGAAATTCATCAAAAAAATTTTTGCACTGTTTGTGATGTTGAGGATTATACAACTAAATACCCATGGTGAGTTTCACACTAGACAGAATGATGACCAAGACATGGTACCCTGGTCACCAAGCATTTACAGTACAGTAGAGGACAAGATACATTCACATCAAGTGGTGAACAGTGAGTCAGGCCTGGTCTAAACTCTGAACATAGATGAAAACTCGTGGTCCTCACAACCACCCTAAGAGTTGGGTCCCGTTATTACCTACCTTTTACGGGGGCTTTCTAATAACAGCAGAGCCTGCTTGCTCACTTTTTCTGGGAGGTGTATATAAGTGATGTGCAATGAGGTACACTTATTTAAAGTATGCCACTTGTTAAGTTGACATGAAATCACTGCCACAACTAAGGAAATAATCACCACCCCAGAGTTCTCTGTCCCTGCCAGTCCTCCTTCTTTCCTGCCCTTCCTTGCCAGCCCTTAAACATTCTTTGTCACTCTAGGTTAGTTTGCCTTGTCTAGAATTTTACATAAACAAATTATACATTCATTTTCTAAAATCTGGATTCTTTCCTTCAGAATTTTGTCTGCTTCATCCACGTTATTGTGGATATCTAAAGGAGAATAGTTCATTCTCCTTTAATTGGTAAACAGTATTCTGTGGTATAGATATATAATTCATGTACTTATCTGTTGATGGGCATTTGGGATTCTTCCAGTTTCTGGCTATTACAAATAAAGCTGCTATGAATATTTACATTCCTGTCTTTATATGCTGGGGTCCCCAACCTCAGGGCCACAGACTGGTACCATGGCCTGTAAGCAGTCTGGACGCACAGCGGGTGGTGAGGTTGAATGCACTGTGCTTGAATCTTCCCCAAACCATCACCCCATCCCCAGTCTGTGGAAAAACTGTCTTCCATGAAAATGGGCCCTGGGGCCAGAAAGGCTGGGGGCCACTGAATCATATGGACATGTGCCTTCAATTCTCTTGTGAAATACCTAAGTGTGAAATAGCTGGATCGCATGGTAGGAATATGTTTAACTTAAAAAAAAAAAACCACCAAACTATTTTCTAAAGTGGTTGTACCATTTTACATTCTAACCAGTTCCAGTTTCTCTACATCCTTCCAAACACCTGACGTTGTACTTTAAACAATTTTATTCTATAGGAGTATAGTAGTATTTCACTGTGCATTTCATTTGTATTTCCTTAATAACTAATGATATTGAGCTTTTTAATGTACTTTTTCCATCCATATATTTCCTCTTTTAAAAAAAATTCTCACCTGAGGATATGTTTATTGATTTTAGAGAGAGAGAAAATGAGAGTGAGAGAAACATCAATGTGAGAAACATTAATCAGTTGCCTCCTGTACCTGCCCTACCAGGGATCAAACCTGCAACCTTTCAGTGTATGGGACAGGAGCCACCCAGCCAAGGCACCCATATATTTTCTTAAGTGTCTGTTCAAATGCTTTGCATGTTTTTATTTGGTCTGTTTCCTTAATTATTGAGGTTTGAGAGTCCTTTATATATTCTAGATAAGTCATTTGAAAATATTTTTCCTAATCTGTGGCTTCCTTTTCATTCCGTTAACAGTGTCTATTAAAGAACGAAAGTATTTAATTTTGATGTAGTCTGAATTATCCTGTTACAGGTCTTACTTTTCATGACGCATCCAAGAAATCTTTACCTAACTCAGGCCACAAACATTTTTCTCCTATTTTCTTCCAGAAATGTTATGTCTCTAGGTTTTACATTTAGATCTATCTTCTATTTTGAGTTAATTTTTCTGTATGCTACAAGTTATGGATTGAAGTTCTTTTGTTTTTACATATGGGTATTAATTGTTATAGCAATTGGAAAAGACTAACTTTTCTCCAATGAACTGCCTTCTCACTTTTATCAAAAATCAATTGCCCATGTATGTGTGGGTCTCTTTGTGGACTCTCTGCTCTACTCCACTTACCCATCTTGATACCAATTCGATACCAATTCTTGACTACTATAGCTCTATAATATCTTGAGATCAAGTAGTGTTAGTTCTCTCTGTTCTTTTTTCAAAGTTGCTTTTATTACTCTAGGTTCTTTGCACTTTCATATGGACTTTAGAATCAGTTTATCAACTTCCACAAAAGAGCCTGCAGAGATTTTCATCTTAATTGCACTAAATCTATAAATCATTCTGGAGAAAACAGAGGTGCTTACATTGAATTTTCTGATCCATAAACATGGCATGTTTCTCCAGTCACTTATGCCTCCATTGTCTTCTCTCGACAGTGTTCTGTAGTTTTCAGTACAGGTCTTGTGCTTCATTGTCAGATTAATCTGTGTTTCATATGTTTTGATGTTACTGTGAGCAGTATTGCTTGTTTTTTAACTTCACTTTCTGTTTGTTGCTAATATCTACAAATACAATGAATTTTTGTATACTGATCTTGTATCCTGCAACCCTGCTCAACTTAACAGCTCTAATAGCTTCTTTGTAGATTCCATCAAATTTTCTATATCAATGATCAAACTGTCTATGAATAAAGACAGTTTTTTCTTTCCAATTAGATTATTTCCTTTTATTTCTTTTTTCTTGCCTTATGGCACTGGCTAGGACCTCTAGCATAATGTTGTGTGCTGCAGTATTCATGACAAATATTACAAAAAACCTCAAATACATTAATTACAATGGTTTTTATTGTAACTGTAACAGTGTCATGACATATTTATGATGGAAAGACATTTTTAGGGATGATCAAATATACCACAACTGAAAGAACAGCAAAGTTGATACTAATTTCCTAATTTTAAGACCTCCCCACTGAAAATATACCTGTAAGGTTGAGAAGGTTGCTGGGAAAAGGACGCAGGGCCCTGTTTATTCTGTCAACTTAACAATTTTTTGTGTGCATTATTTACTGGTTTTATTTTATTTCCTTTTTACTTTTTGATCCCTTTCACTACTCACTCCATTTCCCATCCCCTGCCTTGGGCAACCACCAATCTCTTATCTGTATCTGTGAGTTTGATATATTTTTAACAAGACTACACATAGAAGAGAGATCATACAGTATCTGTCTTTCTCTGTCATATTTCACTTAGCATAATGTCCTCAAGGTCCATGTATTTTGTCACAAATGGCAAGATTTCATTCAATTTAATGGCTGAAAAATCTTCCATGATGTGCATATACCACAATTTCTTTTTTCACTCATCCATATCTTAGATGTTGTAAATAACGCTGCAATGAACATAGAGGTACAGATATTCTTTTGAGTTAGGGGTTTTTTTTGTTTGTTTCCTTTGCATAAATACACAGAAGTAGACTTGCTGGATCACGTTAATTCTATTCTGAATATTTGAAGAACCTCCAGACCATTTTCCACAGTGGCTACACCAATTTATATTCTTACCAAGAGTGCACAAGGGTTCCCTTTTCTCCATGCACTTGCTAACACTTGTTATTTCTTGTCTTTTTGATAATAGCCCTTCTAACAGGTGCGAGATGGTATCTCATCATGGTTTTGATTTGCATTTTTTATTATTAATGATGTTGAGCATCTTTTCATGTACCTGTTGGCCATCTGTGTATCTTTAGAAAAATGTCTATCCAAATCTTTTGCCCATTTTTTAATTAAATTGCATGTGGGGGAGGTTTGCTACTGAGTTGTGTGTTATATATTTTGAGTATGAGCCCATTATCAGATATATAATTTGCAAATACTTCTTACCCATTCAGTAGGTTATCTTCTCATTTTGTTGCTCTCCTTTGCTGTGCAGAAGCTTTTGCTTTTGTTTTTGGTGTCAGAGTAAAAATATCATCACCAAGACCAATCAATGCCAAGGAGATTACAACCTACATTTTCTTCAAGGAGTTGTATGGGTTTAGATCTTACTCCAAATCATTTAATCCATTTAAGTTAATTTTTGTGTACAGTATATGATAGTGGTCAAGTTTAATTCTTTTGCTTGTGGCTGTCCAGTTTTCCCAACACTATTTATTAAAAAGACTGTCATTTCCCTATTGTATAGACTCAGCTCCTTTGTCATAAATTAACTGACCATGTATTGTGGTTTATTTCTGGGCTGACTATTCTGTTCCATGGATCTTTGTATCTGTTTTTACACCAATACCAGGAAACAGCTCTTCTGAAGTAGATACCTAGCTATGTAAACTACTCAGCAAATCAGACATACAGTCATGTGTGGTATCAGACTCTGACATTTTCTTCCACCTAACTAATGAGAATGGTGACTGAAGAAGTGTATTTATTAAATTCACTGGACTAAGAGTACAGCTATCAAATGGATATTTGTAACCTGAAGTAGATAAGCTAAAAAATATTTTCTTAAAAAAGGCTTTCTAAACATAGTCTTGCCATTAAGTGTAGTACTCCATATTTCTTTATTAAATATAACTAGTTTTGCAAATATATCTGTGCTTTTGTAGCAAACATTTTCTTCAGAGGTCTTACAAGCACTGCAAACAAATCTTATAAGAATAAAAAAAAAGACAGTGGAGCAACATCCTTTTACTTTTAAGGTAGCAAAAATGTGTGCTTTATCAGGCTAATTCCAGTTATAACACCACTACTGACTTTGCCGACATTTTAGAAAAGGAATATGGAACATAAACTAGACTTCCAATGATGACTAAAGGTCATCTTCAGTTAATCTACTGAAGGACTTCAAAGAGCAAAAGTTTACTCCAAACGGACTTAAAATATTACTAATAGTGCAGAGTTTATAAACAATAAATTAAAGAACAAACAAGATGTGAATTACATAGCTTACAAGAGGAAACAAAGATGCTATGTAATTCATAAATTCAGTATTTACTGAGTATCTAACTAGGTGCCAGGTACTACAGAGTCAAGGAAACAAACCACCAGTCCCTAGGTCAAATATCTGATGGGAGTATGGAGGGAGCAGAAGAGGGTCTGAACAGAGAGAAGGGGGGTTATGACGAAGGCTTCACAGAGGGGCCTGCTGTAATCTAGGACAAAAACAAACTGGTTGCGGGGGTTAGGGGGAAACACTTAATTCAAACTGGTTCAGATGGCTGAAAACACAGTTTAAAAATAGAATCTCTATAGATAACCTTAATTTTCCACTATCTCCTGGCCAGAATAATTTTTAGTCTAAGGATGAAGAAAAAATCATTTTATATTTGAGGAGGATACTAATTAATATCTTAAACCAAAAAAAAAAAAAACCCTCTAGAACCACATGGTTTAGAATCAGGTGAGAAATTTCAGTGGGAAACACAGATCTTGGTAGAAACAACGATTATAACAGTAACCACAATAAACAAACACATAGGACTTCCTACATTCCAGGCACTAAACACTGTAACATTGACTCAGGTCATCCTAACCACAATCTTCTGAGGACGTGCCATTTTATCCTCATTTTATAGACAAGGATGTTGAGGCTGCGAGA
This sequence comes from Artibeus jamaicensis, assembly GCF_021234435.1. Lineage (NCBI taxonomy): Eukaryota > Metazoa > Chordata > Mammalia > Chiroptera > Phyllostomidae > Artibeus > Artibeus jamaicensis. The sequence continues at coordinate 631,872 of NW_026521715.1, forward strand.
AATTAAGTAACTTCCTGAAGTTTAAACAGGTAGTTAATAACAACTGGGATCTGAAGGAGACAATCTGGTATAGAGCACAAGAACACATGAACTTGGGTCTATAAGCTATCATTGTCTTCATAGTAAATAGAATGGGATTTACTTACACATATGAGTCATAAACTTTACCAAGATATTATTAAAATATTCAAATAGATGAACAAACTATGTCAATGCCCAAAGCAACCTGCTTTAAATAATATGAGGAGTTTTCCAAATATAGAAACTCTAGAAAATAATATTGAGACCAAGCGAAAAAGATGAGTGTTAAGTACAAATGATTCATTTGGGAACAACTTTAAGTTCATTAAGCACCAGCAATAACAAGAATCTGATGGGTAAAAAATACTGTATATGGATTATGTATCATATTTTTAAAAATACAAATTTACCCACGTGTATGGAAAGATCAGAGGGTTGTGATCAACAAAAGCACTGGCTGGAAAGACGGGAAAGCTTACTCACTGAAATGGTAAATACTGTTCATGACTTTCAAATAATTTAAGACTAGAGCTGGTTGTCTGGCTCCCATCCCCAAAGCCACGTGTCTCAAAGACAGAACAGTATTCATGTGGCATCATTATAAGATTCTTCATTACTATACACAGCTTAACATCCTGTGGAGCTACATGATAATATGCAAGTTATTCAACAAATATTTTCATATTAATAAAAGTTGTTTAAATAATGTGGGTTTGTAATGGAGGATTTTTGAGGGTCCACCTGAACACCAGACATTTTTTAAATTGCCATAATTTCTCAACCTAAATAAGTATTTCCATTGCCAAAGAGGTCCAGCGACCATTCCAGTACAGACAGACAAATGACCGGGCGCAGAGATGAGGGGCAGAGAGTGGGCCTACATATGCAGAATGATATTGTGCAGGTTGTGCACCAAAAACAGTATGAATAAAAAAGCGGGTGGCCATATTTGCTTATTTATCCCAATTTGATGTCCTGTTTCCTTTTTCAACTAAAGAATATATTTTTCAGATGAATTCATGAGCCTGTGTTTGTATCTCGCGTTAATGAGAAATTTCAAGTTAAAGTAATGAGGCTGGCAGTCAGAAATGTCCTTAATTTTTGCTTCTGTTGTTTAGTTTTATTTTTTGTTTTTTCTCTTTTGACTGGGAATGTCAACTACTAAGTGACAACAGACAGGGATGATCATGGCAGAGCTGCAAGTCCCTAGACATGAGAGCAGCCTCTATGGTGCTCACAATCCTGTCCTCAGTGGCTGCCTGGCATCTGGGTCATAGCTTAGTTTCTACAGTTTTTCTTAAGTTTCCTTAACATAGGTTGATTGGAAAATATTTCTAAGAGCTCATAGAGAAAATTTCATTTCAAAATGAATTTGGACTTACAGGAAAGTTGCAAAAATAGTACAGTTCCCATATACCTTTCACCCAGTCCACATCTTATATAACCACAGTACAATATCAAAGCAGGAGACTAAGGTAGGTGCAATACTACTAAGATACATACTTTAACTGAATTTCCCCATACCACTATTTTAAACTTTTAAGGTATGTGATTTTTCCCTTTTTTTAAAATTAATGATATTTTATTATCCATTAGGATATTATGAGAAAACTTGAATACTTAGTGGTAGCACCACAAAAATAATCAGAATGTTCTAATTTCCCAAGTGATTCTTCACTCATGACTGAAGGCCTATCAGAGGAAGAACATGCCCCGGCTGCCCCCAGACCCCAGGGTAACAGCTATTAGGACCAGGATTCCCACATCGGCTAGAGAGCAAACACCAGGCACAACACTACGAAATAGCTTAGGAGGCTGAGGCTTGTGGCTTTAGTGCAGGAAAACTTACGTTTGGGACTTCTTTACCTGTTGTATTCAAAAGTAGTTTTGTGTTTTTCATTTTGCAAGATTATGAAGCTTTGCCAAATGCTTTCTGTGGTATAAGAACATGTCCAAGTACAGAATCACCTACTCTGATGAATAACATCAGATGGCAATTTATTTAACCAAGTGAAAATCCTCTATATAGGTCTCACTGCTGCCAACCTAGCTGCAGAATCTTCCAATACACTGAAGAGAGCAGGCAACGTCGGGCAAACACTCTCCACACCACCACGGAGCAAGCTGCCATGTGGCCACTGTGCATATACTTTAAAAACCAAAGCAACATCTGCCTAAAGTTTTGTATTCAGTTCGGTGAATGGTCTCTCTGTGAAGAACTCATATACTAATATGTCATAAAAAGATATTTCTAAAGCACAGTTCTAAACCAAAAAGAATATGAAATATACTTCAGAACCATGATTAAGCTCACTTCTGCCACACAGAGGTTTTAGCAATAGAATCAAGTGGCTGAAAGACGAAAATAGATTTCTTTTATAGAACTAGTTTTCATAATTAAAACTGGATATACCTGATAACTATACATCATTTAAAATGCACACTCCAATTTTGATTACAATGAAAACTGGACTGAAACTATTCTGAAACGTGTAAGTAGCAACAACTTTGTGGGGGTTGATTTGTACATTTTTTGTTGTTGTTAAACTATATTTTGGTTTAATACTTGCCTTCTGGATAAGGTGGTAAAGATAATAAGAATTTATAGGAAACTATTTAACAAATGACTGTGCTGATGATTAAAGGAAAAGACATTTTATTTATTATTCTTGAGCATAAGCAAGATGGGCTGAGTTCGCTTAGTGATATTTAGGTTTTATAGTCAGAAAGTAATTATTTTGGCGTGTATGTGGGTAGGTGTTCCTGGAAGGGTATTTACTCTGATTAGGGGCTCTCTGAGCTTCTTAGGTCTGTGGTTTGATGTCTTGTGAGTTTGGGGTAGAAATAAAAATTCCCATTCATGTTATTCAATAACAATATCAAAATATTTCACTGAGTTAACAGTTACAATGAAATAGAGCACTGTAACCAATGTTTATAATGTTCCCATATGATTACTTTTAATGCTTCTACCTACAAAGGCATACCTGGCTTAATATGTTTAAATATGGAACAATCTTCTTAAACTTTTTAATAAGAAATGGTTAAAATGAAAGAATTGATGGACTTACACTGAAAAACCCCATTTATCTAGAAACAAATACACTGACAAGCCTCTATCCTCAACAACACCAAAAATATATAAATAATGAGTCACTCACTTTCACTCACATTGAAAAGCTCCCCCACCTCACCCTTAACTCTACCGGACAGACCCTCATTCCCTTCAGGTCTGGAGTCCCACAGGGCCCTGCAGAGTTCCTTGTACATAGAAGGCGGCCAAATATTTGATACCTGAATGAATACTTGCAACGTACATAGTGTTTGATAGTTTTACCTTGGGTAAATAATGAGGGAAGATATGAACTGGCCAAACATAATTGTCCCAAATTTTCATTCTTGGCTCAGCGGAGAACCATGTAATTCCAAAATGACAATGGCCTCCACATCAAGGACCACCATTCATGTCACTGGAGAGGGAATCCTGGTGAGCTGCGCCCAGAGGTCCAAGGTTTCATTCTGGCTCAGCTGGAATGAGGGCTGGGATCACCTGGCACTGTGCAGCTCTAGCCTTGCTGTGTTCTCAGCAGAGCCTTGTCGCACATTTAAACCAAACATATTAGTCAAATACCCAAATGCCCATGAATAACCAGGAGCCAAGTCTAAAGGATAGGTAAAAACAAAGCTAAATCCTTTTTTCCTTCTTTTTTCGAGGGTGTTAAACATGCATCCAAAGATGGGTTCCCTGAAATCGAACCCAGGGTTTTGTATCTCCAAAGGAACTGGGAATCATTGCAGGCATCCTCAAGGTGCATTTCAAATACGTTCTTTCATTTCATAATTGAATTAAACTAAGGCAGTAAATTTCCTCCCCCCTTCTGTCACTTTGTCTCAGTCAAAAACATCAATATGACTCATCATGGGAATCTTCTATCTGATTGATCAGATTTATCTCATTTTAGTCACATTTGCATAAAAGGAGAGAAACACTTAAAATAAAGAAGAAAAAGGAGGAAAAGGCCAAAGACAAAAAGTGCTTTTTACTGTCTTTTGACAAAGGACCCTCAGCTGCAGCTCTCATGAGAGATGAAGGTTAAATCTGACCTTCAGGTAAAAGAAATGTGATGGGTGCTGTGACCCCTTTCGCTTCACATCTATGGCTTCGCACAGGCTGCCTGCAGCTGGGCACGCAGGCTGACCGCAGAGCCGGGGGACGAACCAGCTCGCCACGTGCACTGTGTTCTATCCAGCCCTGGCTGACAAGACGCTTCTCCTTCCCGACTCAGTTTCTGTTGGCATCTCCTTTTCACCATCTGTCTTTACCTTTTAATTGGCCAAACTATAAAATGCACGCATTTTCTAAGCAATTTGTTTACTGATTGAATCTCTCTCCCTCAACAGCCTTAGAAAGAGCCAAGAAAGTGTCACCCATTATTTTTATGAATTGAATGAAAGGATACTTGGAGATTTTAATTTCTTTTCCTTTTTCATGAAGTATCCCATATTTTCCAGGATGCAAATCAAGAATTCAAATGTCCTTGACGTTTTTGGATTGTTAAAAGATGCCTGCTTCATTATGTGGTTTTACTAAAATCCTAATTGGCATCATGGACTCTGGCTTCACTTGTGACCTAGACGTATAATAAATACTTTGCTCTTCTCCTCAGTTGTTTCCTTCCACATTAACAAATTATATTTAATTTAGGGCACAAACTTAGTGCAGCAGAAATCATACACATATTTTTACTCATTTCCTTCTCAATCTTTCATGTGCCTTCACAGAAATCTAAGTTCTGACCAGACATGTCTGTGCAGACATTAGAGGGCCCAGGCTCCTGACATGGTGTGTACAGAGACCCTGAACAGTGAGCACCCTGTAACTACTACTATTTTGATTGCATTACTAAAAGTATAAGAGAATTTTGTTTTGGGTGAGATGGTGACATTTTAACAATTAAGAAACAGAAATCAATGATAATAAATTATTTACTCCTCAACATGAACACAACATAGCTTTTAGAAGGTACTGGCTATTTACAATATTTATAAAATGCAAATGAAAAACCAAATTATTTTATATAATATAACTGAAATGATAACCCACTGGCCCCTGATTTCTATTGCAAAGCTATGATTTCAACTTAGAAAATCGTGTCATGTAAGACTATGACATCAGCATGATGCCATAGTCTTACATGACCGAACTGGTTTTATTTTATTTTCATTTTGCTTCAAAGTTGCATCTGAGCTTAAAGCTTGCATTTCCATTGCATTGGTCAAAAAGTTTGTTTGTTTTTTCTGTAAGATGATTTTTTCCATTAAATTGTATTGTGACAGCTGTCATATAAGCGTGCATTTAAAAAAATCAAAAATTGATGAATTTTTATGTAGCCATTTTAATATTGAAGATAGAAGAAAAATACATTTTGTCACATGATGCTTTATTATTTCAAGAAAGGTAAAAATGCAACTGAAATACAAAAAAAAATTGTGCAGTGTATGAAGAAGGTGCTATGACTGATGGAATGTATCAGAAGTGGTTTGTGAAGTTTTGTGCTGGAGATTTCTGGCTGGACGATCCTCCATGGTCGGGTAGACTAGTTGAAGTTCATAGCAATCAAATCGAGACATTAATTGAGAACGATTAATATTATACCATGTGGGACACAGCCAACATATCAAAATATCCAAATCAAGAAAGTTATTCTTGAAAATGAAAATATGTGTCTTTTATTTTAGGGAAAAAGCCATAGGAACTTTTGGGCCAACGCAATACTGGTTACTGATTTGCAACTTTATAATATCAGTGGCTAGGCAAAACTACTTAGACCTAACAGCACCCTTCCTAATCCCTTGCACTATACTATACACTGATGTTGAATATCCAGACAATAGAAAAAAAACTGACATTCTTTCAAGAAATTTTATCATTTCCTTTCAAAACATGCTTATTATTTATGTAAAGTTTAGTAACAGTAAATCTGTATGTTATAGCTTTGAACATATTTCTAAAAGAAACTAATTAGAAATAAAATAGTTAATGTCTACAGTTATCTAAGTTGGAAAAGAATGCTAAGCTTCAATCAGTCAATAGTTATAAAACTGGCTATGTAAAAGACAGGTCATAAGAAATATAAACATAAACATAAACAATCAAAAGACAAAGTTCCTTCCTCTAATAAGCAAAGTCCCATGAGGAACTAAACAAAACACGTGGAAGAATGTGGTCTGGGTCCACTCATCACTGTAAACCACGCACGCTCCCCGCGGAGGGTCATGGAGAGCTGACCTGTGAAGTGAACACTGTTCAATCCCTGCCTAAGTGCAGCAGAGCCAGGGATGTTTTGGGAGAGCTGGTCTGAGAAATTTTGTGGCCTGGGTGTTTGGGGCTTTATGTCAGCAAGTTAAGAAATCAACACAATTTGCAGAAGTATCTTAGAAAAGCTGCTGTGATATAATATGACCTGAACTTTTTAAAAATTTTTTAAAAGATTTTATTTATTTATCTTTAGAGAGGAAGGGAAGGAGAGAGAGAGATAAATATCAATGTATGGTTGCTTGTTGTGCATCCCCTGCTGGGAACTGGCCTGCAACCCAGGCATGTGCCCTGACTGGGAATCGAACCGCGATTCTTTGGTTCACAGGCCCGCGCTCAATCCACTGAGCTACAACAGCCAGGGCCATGACCTGAACTTTTTATCACACTTTGTACATATGAAACAGCCAAGGAATTGTTAAAGACATCACATGCTTTGTGCAGAGTTATTAGTAAAATAGTTAAGAACTTCAACTCCGAGTCGGACTGCCTGGGTTCAGATTTTGTACCCTTAAGACATTTAATATCCTGAGCCCTGGGCAAGGCACTCAAACTCTTCTTCCGTTTCTTCATTCATGAAAGAAGAGCATGTGGCACCTACCTCAAAGGACTGTCATGAAAATTAGTAAGAGATAATCCACAGAAAGTGATTGTCATACTACCTGGCACGTTGTAACTTAGAGAAATGTTGGTTAGGTACTCTAATTGTTTTTTTTAAATTACTATGGTTATCATTAACAATGTTAAAATAGAAAAAAGGTGCTGAACAGGAAATTGAGGACTTAGGTCACCAGATGAAACACAACGTCTCCAAGCCTGGTTTCCCCGTTCAATGGGGATAATCACAAGGCTGATCTCCCCGGGTTGTGTGTGATGTAAATAAGATATTAATGAATGTACAACTGGCCCTTGAACAACAAGGGTTTGAACTGTGCAGGTCCACTTATACATGGTTCCTTTTCAATAAACATACAGTCGGCCCCCTGTGTCCCCAACTTCCCACTCACAGACTGAACAAACCTCAGATCAAAAACAGTATTTTTAGCCCTGGCCACATGGCTCAGTTGGTCAGAGTACCATCCTGTACACCAAAAGGCTACAGGTTTGATCCCCAGCTGGGGCGTGTACGGGAAGTAAACCATCGGTGTTTTTCACATCACTGTTTTTTCTCTCTCTCTCCCCTTGCCTCTCTCTCTCTCAAATCAATAAACATTAACTTAGGTGAGGATTGAAAAAACAAACAAACAAACAAAACTCACTATTTTCAACCCATGTATGTGAAGGGGCAACTTAAGTTACACAGTTATTCAACTTGGTGGGGGGTCAGCACCCCTAAGTTCCGTGCTATTGAAGGGTCAGCTGTATAGTTCTTAGCCCAGGGCCTGGCATATAGTTCAAGACACCACTGATTTTTTTATTTTTATTTTTTTAATTTTTATTTCTTTATCTTTAGAGGGGAAGGGAAGAAGAGAGGGAGAGATATATCAATGTATGGTGGCCTCTCGTACATTCCCTGCTGGGAACTGGCCTGCAACCCAGGCATGTGCCCTGACTGGGAATCGAACCGCGATTCTTTGGTTTGCAGGCCCACGCTCAATCCACGGAGCTACACCAGCCAGGGCTGGCAACTGATTTTTTAAATTAAGTATTTGAGTGATGATATATGCATAACTAAATAAGCTTCTATTAAAATGCTAGGGGGGAAGTAAACAGGTGCAGTGATTATTGAAGAGGAAAGAAGGAAAGGTCCTACTCTAGAGAGGGAAGGACAAGGAATGCTCTCCGAGGTGACATGATCTAAGCTCCAGGTAATGAAAAAGAGCTGGACATGAAAAAGGCCTAGGGAAAGAGCTGGAAAGAAAGCTCAGTGAGGGAAGGCATTTTGGTTACTCCTCTTCACCACTGTATCTCCAGACCCTGGAAAATGCCTGACCCATAATAGTAGGCACTTGGTAATGATATACAGAATGAATGAAGAAAGTATATTTCTGGCAGAGGGCACCATAAATGCAAAGGTCCTGGGGTAAGTACCAGTTTGGTGTGGTCAAAAAGAACAGAGGGGAGGCTGCAGGGCTCAGTGCAGTAAGTGGACACACTGTAGCTGGAATGTGACAGGTGGTGGCAGTGAGGCAGGAGGGGCCAATTGACAGATGACCCTATCAGTCATAGTTTCAACTCAGTTTTATTCACCTTTCAAAAAGATATCACTGAAGAGTTTAAGCAGAGAGTAGTATAACCTGATTCATTTTTTTAAAAGATCACTGTGGCTTCTTTTAAAAGAAAGAAAGATCGCTGTGGCTTCTTGCTTGTAGATAAGCAAGAATGGAATCAGGAGCTCATCTGAGATGCCATTGTATCAATCAAGAAATGAGCTGGAGGTTTCAATCAGAACAGCAAACTTATGTATTGATGGGCTGGATGGTGAGGGATGAGGGAAGAGGAGAACTGGAATAATTCTTGGGTTTATACTTTAGCAAGCACAGATGAATGTGCTATTTACTGAGATGGGAACAACTGGGAAGGAGCAGGGGAGGAGGAGGAGAATAAACACCAGTTCTGTTCTTTTCTGAACTGATTCTCTTAAGACATATGAGTAAGGATGCCTACTAGGAAGCTGGTCAAATTAGGCTATAACTGTGAGGAGGTGGTCCACGGCTAAGCTACACATGTCAAGTCATCCAAAGTCAAGTGACAAGATCAACTAAGAAGCTATGTACGAGTCTTTATTAGAAAATAAGAAACATGTAATCTATCATGTTTCTCTTCTTGCTTGGCTGCCAGAAAGCTCCAAATTCAACATAAAGGACAATTATCATCTCAAAAATTCTGCATATGATAATATACTCCTCTTATTTCCCCTCCTCTTGATGGTATCTAGTCTTCTTTTATCTAAACTCTTTTTTGTAAGTATATGTATTATCATATGTATGTACATACACATGCATGAAATGAGGTACTGCAGTGACAGGATTTGGGGAGTCTGGCAGGCTGGCTCCCACATTACCTTGCCTGGTCTTCAGTGACTAACACAGTACCTTGAAGTGATCTGTAGTGTCTCTGGTAGACTAGAAGCCTCCTAAGGGCATGAGCTATGTCTTGTCTTTGCATTGCTATGAAACGGAATAATGCCTAGCCCAGAGCAGGCAGACAGTGCGTGTCCAATGATGGTGTGGGTCACATACCTGTAAATGAAAGTGGTTGAGGCCTTGTTCAAATATGATAAGGCTTAGTTCCCAGATGTTTTAAACACAATATAGTGCATAATTACATACCAATCAGCAATATAGACAAATACTTGGTTAGTAAAAGTAAATTTTCCAATCCTGGATTGAAAGACTTCACCCAGAAGGAAAAAAAAAACCTGAAGTGGCTATAAAAGGTGCATGGTACTTAGACCTGTGGATGTACAGTGCAAAACTGAGCCACAGAACAACAGCAATAAGGCTCCTATTCATGTTACCAGTGGATGAGCCCATACCTTTGGCCTGCCCCTTCTCAGTGAGCTGAGGCACCCGATGCCTGGTGGACTGTGCTGAGCTGCAGGGAGGAGGGGGTGACCCTCTGCAGGTGAGGCGAGTAACGCGGAGGCTTGGCTGACTGTGGCACTTTAGCTGCCCAAATGCCCAGCCCAGAGGTGGCAGGACCCATGTCAGACACCTCCTGGGGCAGGACACTGCCTCCCCTAGTGAGAGCGATGATTGGACCCAACTGCAGCAAAGCACTTGCCCAGAGATGGCAGAGCCACTGCAGCCACCGAGACCAGATGTGCCACGAGGCTCCAAGGGCAGGGAAGCTGGGCAGCCTCAGGAGCCTGTGGAGGCAGGGGAGTCTCCTTCACCAGTGAGATGACAGCACAGGGCAATTCTTAAACTGAGGGTGCTAAAGGCTGGAAATATGAATGGCAAGGACCCAGGCCCGCAGAAAGCTGCAAAGATGAATGGAGGGGGCCAAAGGACACCAAAAGCTAGAAAGATAATTGGGTAAGGGGAAAAGCCTTTGCCCTGCCCTTCCTGGACCAGACTGGGGGTGGGACCAGAGGTGGCAAGCACATGTGCCATAGAAGTCAGAAGTCAGAACAGGGACAGAGGGAGGTCTTGAACCAAAGAGGCCTGTCAGTCTAGTATGGGGAAAGAAGGGATTGGTTGGGGGGTGGACTCACTCAAAGCACACAAAAGTTTAGGAACTTAATCGGTCTTTCTGAGAAAGCATTTAGCCCCTCCCACACCCAAAATGGATATAGCCCTAGCAAAACAAAGAAACCCTCTCTCTAGTTTCTGGCCCACTGATGAGGGCTGGCTCTGCTCCTGCCTATAGCTCACACCTCAGGACCAATTCTGCTCTTTGCTCATGGCTTGCTGCTCAGGCCTGGCTCTGCTCCTTTTCATCACTTGCTGCTCTGGACCTGCACTTAGATGGTGCATTGACCTGTCCTCTCCATGGGCCATGTGATCTTATCAGTCAAGTAGCCCATGGCCTTCAGGAGGGAGTCTCTCTCTTGCTGACCTGCTGAAGCATTTGCTGGTGTGTGTGCATGCTCTCCCACCCAGGAGCACACAACCTTGCAGCCCTAGCAGCATCACAGTCATGGCCATCCTGGCTCCATGCACAGCATCCAGGAGGGAACCTGAAGCTCCATAATATTCTGGCTGGAGGAAAATGACTTTGTCAAAAAATGCACAAGGAGAGAGGAAATGGAAAAACTAGTAGGAACACAGCATGGACATCCTAGAAGGCTGATTCAGAGTTTTAGAAAGTTACACATTTCTAAGAACTTCAATGATGTTTAAGGAAGATCACACAAAGTCAGCGTGTAGAATGGATAAGAAAGCAGAGTAACTGTTAACTTAGTCCAGGCATAAGTTAATAAGAATCTGATAAAAAGGAGGCCACAGGTTCCAAAAAGTCCAAGTCAACCAAACTTCATGAGTGATAAGATACAGAGGAGGACAGAAGAGAGACTCAGATTTTAATTTGGGGTTTGAGACCGAGCACTCAGCATGGTTAATGGAAATCAGAGAGAAGGCAGCAAAAAGCCATTTTAGAAGAGAGCTGGTACCTTCCACTTCATGCACAGTAAGTTTAAGCTGAAAGTGGCCGCCCCCACCTCCTGATGCCCACTCCTTACAGTACAGTGAGCATGCCACCCTCTCCAGTCCTTGCCCAGAAAAATCTCACCAAGTAGTATTTCCACATAAACATAATAGAAAAACCCTTCCATATAATACAATCTCTGCATTTGCAAAAGCAAACTGAAACAGATAAAATCATAAACACAAAAATAAAGGCCAAAAATTGCTTCTAAAAAGCATTATGATTTTACATTTGGATTTTTAAAAATACTATTATATGAAAAGATGTTTATTATTATTTAACCATGAAAGAACTGCAAATCCATACCACAATGAGACAGCAGGACACAAGTATTAGAATGACTAAATTTTTAAAAAATCTAATAACAACAAACAACAACATGGATGCAAAGCAACTGGAACTCTCATACATTGTTGTGATATGGCCCAGCCACTTTGGAAAACACTTCAGTTTATTACAAAACTAAACTTACACTTTCCCTATGATCCAGCAATCCCAGTCCTAGATACTCACCCAAGAGAAACAAAACCATGCATGCTTACAAATACCTATATGCAAATACTTATAGCAACTTTATTCATAATCCTCAAAAAACTCTAATGTGCATGAACTAGTGAACAGATAAACTATTATATCCATACCATGGAACAATATTTAGCAATGTTTCGCTACTATAGGCAAAAACATGAATGTATGTGGGAAAAAAACAGGCACAAAATGCTAAATAGTGTGTGGTTCTATGTATATGCTAGTCTAGAAAAGGGAAAATTACAAATATTCTATAGATATTATGGTTATGATGGCAGTAATAAACATTTATCAAAACTCTAAAAATGCACACTTATAAAGGTTGAATTTTCCTGTGAGAAAATTATCCTCAATAAACCCAACTTAAAAAAAAACTATAGCATCTTAATATTTGCTCAAAGAAAACTGTTAAAACTCAACATTGTTATCTATGATTACTCTGTTAAGTTCTATACATTTCTTAACCAGCTAGAATATTACAAATGTCCTTAATACTGGAAAGGAATAAACCATGTGCTTTTTCCCTCCTTGGGCCTCAAAACATTCCTGTGCACAGACAGGGCACAGGATGTTGGAGTGCAGAAGCAGCGTGAATGCTGGTTATTGAGCACTAATGAAGTGAGTCTTGTTTGCTGGACAGCTGCTGGCTCCATTGTTCCTTTGTCACTCACAAAATGGGGGAGGGGTGTTATTATACTCATGGAATGTGACCTTCACGTTGTATAGCTGTTACATCACATCCGGAAAGCCTGCCTGAGAGATCCATTCACCAAGCGGCACAGAGAAAATGGTAACGACAAACAAAACAACAGCAATAAAAGACCCCAAACCCTTATTAAATAAACTGCTACTCCTTAGATCACTTATAAGTACTATTTCTCTACACTTACTATTCCATAGTTTGTCTTTTATGATTAACGTTCTGTCTCATTTTATTATCTTCATATTATAACTACAGAGTACAGATAATCTTTGTTACTCTCCAACAGAGAGTAACAAAGACATTCTGTACGAGCACACCACACGATTACTGAGTCCACAACAGCAATGGGAGTCATCCCTTTATTTTTTGTATTATCGGTGCCTACCTAGATACTTTACCATTTTACAGTTTGGTGATTTGTCAACCACTTTCACTTGAACAAGGGCCTTCAAATTCTTTTGATCATTATCTACAGTGAGAAATACGTTTACAATGAAACCCAGTACAGAGCTGTGTATGCGTGTATGCATAGCACTGAAGTTTTACAAAACAGGACTTATCCTCACCACATAAGATATTCTCTATTAATAATTTCCTTTTTATTTCAGTCTTTAAAATGCTGGCAAACACTCACACAATTCATGTCATGACCCATAATTTTAAAAATCATGGCATCAGAGGATGAAAAACAAATACAAATGTCTCTGTGTATTTGAACACGGATTTTTTAAAATTCATTTGTTTGTTTTTCAACACACGAGTGACCTTCTCTGAGGCTGACTAGCAAGGCGGTGGACTGCTCCTTCCTTCTCTGTGGGGCGAGCAGCAGAGGAAGGGACAGTGGGGGGGCGGGGGGCTGGCTGAACAGTCAGGGCCTTGCTTCTTTCCTTTTTTGTTTACCCTCATTGTCATTCCTTAACTTCTACACACACATACATGCACACACAGTGAACTGAAACAAAAGTCGACTGGGTAGAAAACAGCTGCAAAACAGAAGAAAGTGAAGCACAGTTTTTCTTTAACATTTGAGTCTTCAGATGTGTAAGTTATGATTATTTCTCAGGACTATGAGACACCGAACAAGTTTAAAAATACTTAATTGTCATGTAAATCACACGTAAAAATATTTTCAACTTTTCATAATTTTGAGTTTTTAAACTGGCACTCAATTATTATATTCTACTATTACATATGGAAACTTTTGGGTGTTTATAATAATTAGAAATTTTATATGAAGATTGGAAAACTTACTTTTAAGGACTCCCATAAGGGAAACTGGACCAATGAGAAAGGAATCTGAAGAGAGAAAAAAAAAATCAGATAAATTGAACAGAGAATATGAGATTTTGCCTAGCATGACTATACAAACCTATAATTATTATTGAGAACATTATTTCACTTTACCTATGTATATAATAAAGCTAACGTTAAACAAATATGTAGGTTTACTATACATACAGGTTTTAGGAAACAAGTTAACTGTGAGCATTCCACTAACTCTTTGAGCCCATGGGGCAGAAAATGATGCTTGATGCTCTTTTCAAGTGGAAGAAAAGCCCAATATGGAAAGGCTCGGCTACTAAAATGACAAAATAGGTATTTCCTATCACATGTAATAAAGACCTGGCATATTTCTGCTTATAAGCTAGAACTGTCTGCTCCTTAGCAGGCCAACTATTAGGGTTTAAAAGAGAAGAAGAGATAGGGGAGAGGGGGACAGAGCGGTAGAAGACCAAGGAGGGACAAAGAGCTGGGAGTAGACAAGGAAAGGGCCAGAAAGGAAGGGGGAAGGAAAGTAGGGGAAGGGAAAGAAGAAAGAGCAGAAGGGAAAAGAGGAGGAGTGAAAAAGAAAGAGGAGAGGCAGAGAGGAAGAGAAGGAGGGGTGAGAGGGAAGGAAAACAGGGGACAGATAGAGGAAGGAGGGGAGAAGTTGGAGAGAGAGGAGTTGGGGAGAAAGAAAGGGAAAGAGGAGGAAGGAAGAGGGAGACCAGAGGGAGATGAATGAGGAAAGGTAGAGGGCAAGGCAGGTGGAGAAAAGGAGTGGAGAAGGAAGAGAAGAGACAGATCCACTGGCAAGAGGAAGCTGAGACTGAGACGGGGACCAGAGGGACTGAGCATGGGCGTGGCGAGTCTGCACCCCTCAAAGAAGGAACAGCTGATCAACCCTGGAGGAGTCGAGGGCTCCTGGACACCTGATGCAGACACAAGAGCAGCGAAGAGAAGCAAAATCTGTAACACTGAAGTATGAATGGTGTCTGAAACACCACACTTACATTAAGAAGAACTAATGATTAGTTGTATAACCATAAGAGTTGGAATTACCAGGCTCTTTTCATGTTTCAGGCACTGTGCTAATAAGCACTTCATAGGTTTTACTTTGCTGAGTCCTCACAATCCTACAAGAGAGGTATTATTACCAGCCCATTTTAGAGATGAGGAAATGGAGGTTCAGAGAAGCTGTGTAACTAGCCTAAAGGCACAGTTAGAATTAAGAAGCCCAGACAATCTGACTCCAGTGCTCTATATAATATTCTACCTAAAATATATCTAAGTGCACTGAAATGCATAGAATACATTCACCTTCAGTATAATCTATTAGCTTTTAATTAAACTTACCAAATGCTAAAAATAGAACCCTACACCCCCACCTTTCCTAAAATAAAAGTACCTGAGCCCCAGTGGAACCCACCCATCAACCTATGCAGTATCCACCCTCTGACCCACAGAGGTCTATGCTGGGGACAGCACTGCTCACAAGCTGGCCGTGGCCCTAGTACTCTTATTTTGTACTCAGCTCACTGCTGAAAAGTAAATGCACACTTTGAACATTAACAGTGTGGGTGGGTGTGAATTTGTGAGTGTGAGTGAGTGTGTGCAATCACAATTCTGAAGGAATTAATGGCCCATGAATTAAGGGTATTAAATTACTTCTAAAATATTTACATTTATTCAGAAATTAAGAATCTAACATAATCTCTCTTTCTATGCTGGAACAATGACAGCCCCACGTTAGACAGGGGCCACACAAAGATAATCTGACTTCCATTCAGCCAGAAAATGGTAGTGAGAAAAAAAAAATCAATGTCAATAGATTGGTTTAAGCAGAATCTCAGAGAAGATCATCATCTTCATAACTAAGCAACATCCTACTCCATGTGTCAAAGTGCTACAACAGGAGTCCAATTGAGTTCAGGGTTTTTCTGCCATAAAATCATGAAAGCGTCTGACACTGTCCATTCAGAAACTAAAGTGCTGTATTTCCAGTTAAATTAATTATTAAAACCAAAATTTTTATCAATACCCAGTATTTAATAAAATACCCGAGAACAGGAAGTGGGATCAGAGATTACTTTAATGTTCTTCTTTGTACTCTTTCCTCCCAAATGTAAATGTATTACATTTTAACAAGAATGTATTTGACACTTATAAGATGAAAAAGGCCTTATAACTTATTGTAACTGTCCATGACAGCATTCTTCACTTCTTGATTAAAATAACCCATAAATGGTATTGTGTGTTATCTGCACTTTTTCTTAATAAATATGGGGGGTATAGGTTTACAGTTATTCATACAGAAAATAATACAATAATTAATAAATAATAATACAAGAATAAACTCTGTTTTATGTACTCACAACTGTAAACCTACCTTTGCCTCACCCTGTATTAGATTTTGCCCAATTTCTCTATTAAATATTATTTGTTAAATTGTTCCTTTAAAGAAGTAATCTTAAAATCACACATTTGAAACAGCCAAACTATCCCACTGGATATTTATTTTTAAGAATGAGTTGGCAGTAAATCTCAGCTTTATTCTCTGAAGCAAGATTAACTGACAGTCTAAGGTAATTAAATGCGCTATAAATGTTTAAATAATTAAATTTATTTTTGGTTTCTGGTAGTGAAGTATCCCTCGTAAGATAAACTCCTGATGTGTGAAAATTTTAAAAACAACCTTCAAGTCAAAATCGTATTGCATGCATCTTGTCATTCACCATAAGAAGAAACAATAATGGAATGTGTTCCCCAGCAAACATGGCTCCACAGTGAAAACCAACACCTCTCCCAGCTCCCACAGCCCCCAGCAGAGCCTATCAGGAAGCTAGTGCCCTCCCCATGTCTGGTTTGGAGTTCTGTGACAGTGAAGTTTCTTCAAAATGTAGAATGTAAAACCCCAAACAGATGTAAGCTGTTATTCTAAAATGTTTTATAGATGAAGAAAATGCATAGCTATACTCAGAGGTCTTATATTCCAAACACAACATATCCATTTTATTGCACTAAAAGTTACAAAATGGCTCACTTGTTTTGACCTTTTTAATGCCTCCATTTAAGATGTTTTGTTTGAATAAGGCTGTTAAGACTCAGGGCACTAATAAGTGAGTGGCAGTAAACCCAGCTACCATCAAAAAGGCAGATGTGGAAGAAAAAAACCTGCTAAAATTTAACATGGATTCCACTAGTAATAAGCATAGCAACAATTCTATGCAACAGTGTGTGAGGATTCCGTGTGAAATAGATAAAATGAAATCTTGGGTGCGGTAAACAGGGGAAGGAAGTGCTGGGTGTTACTAAAGACATAAAGAATGCACAAAATCACATTACAAGCACACTTTGCCTTTCACCAAGTACTGGACTAGAATCATCCTTGAAACCAACAAATATTTACAATGCTGTGATTTTAAAATAAATGCCTTATAAATCCTTTAACAAATAATGGTGTAATTTGTAATATAATTGAGGGGATATGAATATGAGTTGTATCATTTAGCTCTATAATTCTATTTTTCATTAGAAAGGTCAAAGTAAAACACCAATTCACTTTTTTAAAAAAGACTTGATTGTAAGCTTCAATGAGCATACTACTACTATAAGTGATCAATAAAGCCTAAAGAATAAGAAAGTGTATATAAAAAGCTGTGAAAGCTATCACACTTTCAGAAATAATCCCAAAGTTTTCTAGCAATAAGACCAAAAAAAAAAATCACAGAATCTGCTAAGACCTCAAATCAGAAGGGGTCTGAAGAACAGCATGGTCCACGCACTGGTCACTGCAATTTTCAAGGGATCCCACCAGGAATCTCCTTTTTGTTGCAGGACTGTGTTTGAATCTCTGTGCTGGATTTAGGGTTTTACATCCTCGTGTCGCACAACAACAAAGCTGCTTCTCCTCCTCAGTGCTCTGGGCCTTTTCCACCCAACCCCAGTGGTCACTATGGGCAAACGAAGCTGAAGACCTTGAAACCTTTTGTCCTAATGTAACCTGTCATTAAACTAAAAAATAAAAAAGTGAGAACCATGCAAATCTGATCTGCTAGCATATGGCATACCAAAAAATTTATATATAACAATAAATATATATTATTTTTAAATTTAGTAACTATAATCCATTTATATACACTGTACATAGAAAAAATTACATTCACAATGAAGGAAATTACCCAGTAAACTGAAAGTAGGAACAATTAAAACTGAATTATTCCTAGTATTTCTAAAACATACTGAAATTTCTAAAGCATCTTTGCACAGAAAGTAAACAGGGACACAGACTTTGAAATCTATTACTGAAAAGTAGATGAATGTGAGTAGTTATATTCTTAAGTACATCTATTAGATCTCAAAGGCAGGAGCATTCAGAGTATCAAAACTTACTACAAATCTATCGTAAGCAACACAGTGCAATAGTGGCATCGACAAAGGCATACTGACCAATGAAGTGGAATAGAGAGCTCAGAAATAAATCCCCGCATATATGATCAAATGATCATTGACAAAACCACTCAGTGGGGAAAGGATAAATGGTGCTAGGCAAACTAGATATTCACATGCAGAGGAATTAATTTGGACCCCTACCATATACCATAAACAAAAATCAACTCAAAATGGATCAAAGATCTAAATGTAAGACCTAAACCAACAAAATTCAGTGAAAAACCTTCATGACATCAGGTTTGGCAATGGTTTCTTGGGTATAACACCAAACCACAGGAAACAAAAGCAAAACTAGATAAATGGGATTACATCAAAATTTAAAACTTCTGTGTATCAAAGGACACAAACAGATTGAAACAGAGGAAAATATTTGTAAATCATATGTCAGATAAGGAGTTAGTATTCAGAATATATAAATAATTCCTACAACTCAACAACAAAAGAAACAAACTAAATTTTTAAATGGGCAAAGAATCTGAATAGACATTTCTAAAAAAAGATATAGAAATAGCCATCAAACATATGAAAAGATACTCAAAATTACTAATCATTAGGAAAAAGCAATCCAAACCACAACGAGATATTAGAAAATTATTATTTTTAAAACCCCTGAATATAACAAGTAGGGGAGAGGATGTTAAGAAATTGGTGGGAGTGTAAAATGGTGCAGCCACTTGGAAAACAGTACAGAAGTTCCTTGAAAAATTAAAAATAGAATTGTCGTATGATCCAGCAATTCCACTTCTGGGTGTACATACTAAAGAATCAAGGGCAAGGTCTCAGAGAGATTTTTGTACATTCACGTTCATAGCAGCATATATTCACAATAGCCAAAATGAAAGTAACCCAAGAATCCATTGATGGATGAAATGGATACCCAAAATGTGGTATAAATGCACAACACAATATTACTCAGCCTTAAGAAGAAAATTCTGACTTGCTACAAAATGGATGAACTTTGAGTACATTTTGGTCAATGAAACAGGATAGTCATAGAAAGACAAATATTATATGATTACATTTATATGAGGTATCTACAGTAAATTCATAGAAACAGAAAGCAGAATGGAGGCTGGGAGAACAAGGGAATGTGCAGTTACTGATAATTGGATACAGAATTTCAGTTTTGCAAAATGAAAAGGGTTTGGGAGACTGGTTGCACAACAACGTAAAAATGCTTAACGCAACTGAATTGTACATTTAAAAATGGTTAAAATGGTGTTATGTGTATTTTTACCACGATTTAAAAATATTTTTAATTTTTAAAAAGATACTCTTAAAAAAAGCAAGCTACAGACTAGAAGTATTAGAAAAACATATCTGACAAAGGACTTCTTTTCAGAATAAAGAACTTTCAAAACTTAATAAAAAGAAAAACTAATATCCCAATTTTTAAATGCATGAAAGACTTGAACAAACATTTCACAAAGAAAGATATTCACATCACTAATGTAAACACATGAAAAGATTATTAATATCATTAGCCATCAGAGAAGTGCTAGTTAAAACATACTGAGAAAACAGTCTGGCAGTTCTTCAGGAAGTTAAACATAGACTCACCATACAACATAGTTATTCCACTCCTAGTTATATAGTCAAAATACTTCAAAACAGGGACTCACAGATACTTGCACACAAATCTTCATTGCATCATTATTCACAATAACAAAACAATACAAGTGTCCATCAACAAATTAATAGATAAACAAAATGTGGTATATCCATACAATGGAATATTATTCAGCCATAAAAGAAAATGAAACTCTGATATATGCTACAATATGGAAGAACCTGGGAAACATTAAGCCAGATAGAAAAGGACAAACATTGTACAATTCCACCTATATGACATAGCTAGAAGAGGCGAACTAACAGAGAAAGAAACCAGATTAAACGTTCCTTGGGGCTCAAGGAAGAGGGGGAGTAGGGAGTCACTGCTTACTGAATAGAGTTTTTTCTGTCCGAGGCGATGGAATAGTTTCAGGAATAGAGAGTAGTGATCATCGTACTATGTTGTGACTGACACTGAAGTGTGCACTTAAAGTGATTAAAATCACAAATTTTATGTTATACTATTTTACCACAATTTAAAAAAAACTTTTAAAATACACACATTGAGGTGCCTCTATAGAACCACTAAAAAAGCTGAAAAATGAACAAGAGTGACAAAACCAATAGGGACACGCATATGGAGCAACCACAATTCTATTTTGCTAGTAGGAATTTAAAACAAAACAGTCACTTTCAAAATGGGTTTGCTAAGTTTTCATTTGATCCAGAAATTCCACCATTCAAAAGCAATGACAATACATGTCAACAATAAAATCTGTACATGAATGTTAAAGAAGCTTTAATCACAGTAGTTAGTGCCCATGGACAGGAGAAAGGCTATATAAATTGTGACATATTCATACAGTGGAATATTAGGAATAAAATGGGAAGAACTATTGATACATGCCATAACATGGATGACTCTCACACACAGCACATCAAGCAAAAAAAAAGTCAGACACACAGAGTTTATACTGTATGATTCTATTTATATAAAGTTCTAAGAAAAGGCACAACTATCTGAGTGGGCAGACTGGGATACAACATCAGAGCATGTTCTGGGGATGTGGAAATCTTTAACATCATAATAGGGATGTGGTCTACAAGACTATATTCATTCTTCAAAATAATACATCTATGATTTGTGATTCAATGTATAAAGATTTTATCTACAAATATAATTATAAAAGGTATAATTTTATACCTTTTATAAAAACACTCAAGGTGAAGCGTGGGCAGAGATATAAGAGGATTAAGTGGCAGAATATTGATGACTGTTGATTGAAGCTTAGTGGTGGGTACTTTGGGGTGCATATACCATTGCTTACTTATTTATGTCTTAATTTTTTCTTAATAAAAATAAATGTACAAGTAAAGCATGACCACATTCCCATTGTTAAAATTCACATATAGAAGCCGGAACTAAAGGTCCAACTGAGCTTCCTATCTCCAGTTAACTAAAGTTAATTGACATTAATAGTTTGGGATACAGCTTCTCATTTATCTCAACATATTTAGTCTTAGCCTTTTTTTAAAATTAGACATTAGTTAGTCTACATATAATTCCAAAACTTGTTTTTTTCCCTAAACAACCCTTTAGAGATATTTCCATGTTAACAAAGATATGTTATTTCTGACCACTGCATAGTATGTCGTAATATTTATCCCTTAATGATATATTTCCAATTTCCCAAATTAAACACTATTTTTCTTTAATTAATAATAATTTATTATTAGATTGAGATTCTAATTGAGGTTGTAATTAGATTGAGATTGAGATTCACATGAGATTCTAATATAGTATACAGAGTGTAAATATATAATCTCTGAACATACGGAATAACATGGAAGGCTAAGGCCCAATATTAAACCTTCATTAGCATAATTATCCTTAAAAATGTTAACATTTGGGAATATCAAAGAAAAAGAAATCCTCTTTTAGGGTCTTCATAATTTAATTTAAGAAATCAATCACACAGAAAATAAGAAAGTCACACTAGCTTTCATATGTCAAGAAATATGACATAAAATAGGTCAAGTGACAGATTTTAATACACTGTTCAATATTAACTGACTCCTAGCAAATATTCAATACTTGCATTAGACCTGTTTCCACAGGTCTGTAAACATTACTTATGCAGAGGAATTACAGTATCAAGAAATACCATCCTATACCTAACTGAGTAGAATGTAAATATGAGGTCACAAGTAGATACAACTCCTGTCCTACCAAAAAAAGAAGAAAAAAAAAAGAACTATTTTTGGTAGCTGAGATTCTTAAGAAATAAAATTAAAAAATACTTTTAAAGTTTTCCACATAATTCAGGAAAGTTTAAAATAAAACCCTATCTTTTTAATTCAATTAGAGTTGACATAAAATATTAGTTTCAGGTGTACAACCATATGATTAGACATTTTATAACTAAGTGATCACTCCAATAAATCTAATACCCATTTGACAGCATACAGTTATTACAATATTATTGACGATATTCCCTATGCAGTATTTTATACCCCCATGACTATTCTCTGTAACTACCAATTTGTAATACTTCTTAATCCCACCAAATTATTCATCTTACCCCTAACCTCCTATCAGCTGGCAAGCCTCAAAATGTTCTCTGTATTTCAGGCTTACCTAAAACAGATAGAAACATTTCAAATTAAAAACCCAACCCAACACCTACAAGAACTGGAGAAACAGTAACAAACAAAGCCCAGAGAGAGTAGAAGGAAGGAAATAACAAAGATCAGGGCTGAATTATACGACATGAGTCTCAGAGAACAATTCTAAGGATCAATAAATCCAGGAGCTGATTCTTTGAAAGATAAACAAAACCGAAGAGCCTTTAACCAGACTCAATAAGAAAAAAAGACGACCAAACAAAATCAGAAATGAAAGAGGAGAGATTACAACTGATGCTTCAGAAATATAAAGGATTGTAAGAAATTACTATGAACAACTACATTCCAAGAAATTTGAAAACCTGGGAGAAATAGACATATTTCTAGAAAAATATAATCTTCCAAAACTGAATGAAGAAGCAGCAGAAAGCCTGAACAGACCAATAACATCTGGTGAAATTGAAGCAGTAATCAAAACACCCCTGGCATAAAAAAGCTCTTGACTGGATATTTTCACAGGAGAATTTTACAAAACATAAAGATCCCCTTTTCTCCACATCCTCTCCAATACTTGTTTGTTGCTTTTTTTATGATGGCCATTCTGATTGGTGTGAGGTGGTATCTCATTGTCATTTTAATTTGCATCGCTCTGATAGCTAGCGATACTGAGCATCTTTTCATGTGTCTCTGGATCCTCTGTATGTCCTCCTTGGAGAAGTGTCTGTTCAAGTCCTTTCCCATTTTTTAATTGGGTTTCTTGTCTTCTTACAGTGGAGTAGTGTAAGTTCTTTGTATATTTTAGAGATTAAACCCTTGTCTGAGGTATCATTGGAAAATATGTTTTCCCATATGGTTGGTTCTCCTTTTATTTTAATACTGTTTTCTTTAGCCATGCAGAAGCCTTTTACTTTGATGAGATCCCATTTGTTTATTCTTTCCTTTATTCCCTTGCTCCAGGGGACATATCAGTAAAAATGTTGCTGCGTGATATATCTGAGATTTTCCTGCCTATGTTCTCCTCTAGGACTTTAATGGTGTTACAGCTTGTATTTGTCTTTTACCTACCTTGAATTTATCTAGTGCAGTATTGGTGGGATTGCAGACTGGTACAACCACTATGGAAAACAGTATGGAATTTTGTAAGAAAACTAAAAATGGATCTGCCTTTTGACCCAGCAATTCCATTGCTAGGATTATATCCCAAGAACCCTGAAACATTAATCGAAAAGAACCTATGTACCCCAATGTTCATAGCAGCACAATTTACAATAGCCAAGAGTTGGAAGCAACCTAGATGCCCATCAGTAAATGAATGGATCCAAAAATATGGTACATTTACACAATGGAATGCTATGCAGCAGAAAAAAAAAATGGAGCTCCTACCCTTTGCAACAGCATGGATGGAACTGGAAAGCATTATGCTGAGAGGAATAAGCCAGGTGGTGAAAGACAAATACCATATGCTCTCACCTTTAACAGGAACCTAAGCAACAAACAATCAAACAAGCAAAATATAACCAAAGATACAGAAATAGAGAACAGGCTGACAGGGACCAGAGGGGAGAGGGGAGGGAATTTCTGGGGAAAAGGAGAAGGGTTTACAGGAACAAGTATAAAGGACACATGGACAACAACTAAGGGGGGTGGAAATGGGAGGGAGGTGGGGAGCACTGGGGGGGGGTGGGCTGGGGTGGGAGTAAAAGACAGAAAACTGTACTTGAACAACAATAAAAAATTTTTTTAATTAAAAAAAGAGATGCAAGAACAAAACATGAAAGGAAAAGCTAACCCCTATCCTTCTGAAACTATTCCAAAAAATCCAAGAAGAGGGAAGACTCCCAAATTCTTTTTATGAAGCTAGAATCACCCTAATCCCCAAACCAGATAAAAATGCAACAAAGAAAGAAAACTACAGGCCAATATCACTGATGAATATAGATACTAAAATCGTCAACAAAATCTTGGCAAACTACATCCCACAATATATTAAAAAGATCATACACCACAATCAAGTGGGATTCATCCCAGGGATGCAAAGACAGTACAATATTCACAAATCAATAAACATAATAATGCATTACATAAACAAAAGGAAAGATAAAAATTACAGGATCATATCAATAGATGTGGAAAAAGCACTTGATAACATACAGCACCCATTTGTGATACAAACACTCAGCAAAGTGGGAGCAGAAGAAGCATACCTCAACATAATAAAGTCCACATACAAAAAACCTACAGCCAACATCATACTCAGTGAGCAAAAAGTACTTGACCTAGTAAGTGAATTTGAAAAACAGTGAAATACAAAGTCATATTCAGAAATCAAAGGCACTTTGCTACACCAATAATGAAACATCAGAAACAGAAATCAAGAAAAGAATCCCATTTGATACGGCAACAAGAAAAATAAAGTGCCTAGGAATAAACCAAACTAAGGAGGTAAAAGACCTGTACTCAGAAAACTACACAGCACTAAAGAAAGAAATCAAGAAAGACACAAACAAATGGAAACATATACCATGTTCACAGATTGGAAGAATTAACATCATCAAAATGTCCATACTACCCAAAGCAATTTACAGACTCAATGCAATACCTATTAAAATACCAATGACATATTTCACAGATCAGATACAGAACAAACATTTCAAAAATTTATGTAGAACCATAAATGACCCCAAATAGCTGCAGGAATTTTGAGAAAGAAGAACAAAGAAGAAGTTCTTTTTGAGAAAGAAGATCACAATACCTAGTATCAAATTATTATTACAAGGCCACTGTAATCAAAATAGTCTGGTACAGGCATAAGAACAGACACACAGATCAATGGAACAGAATAGAGAAATAAACCCAAGTCTCTATGGTCAAACATTCAACAAAGGGGGAAGAAGCATAAAATAAGTAAAAACAGCCTCTTCAACAAATGGTGTTGACAGACCTGGACAGCTACATGCAAAAAACTGAAACTTGGCCACCAATTTACACCATACACAAAACTAAACTTGAGATGAATTAAAGACTTAAATATAAGTTCATTATAAAAGTTCCAGAGAAGAACATACGGAGGACAATCTCAGATATTCCATGCAGTAATATTTTCACCGATATATCCTCTAGAGCAAAGGACATTAAGGAAAGAATAAACAAATGGAACTTCATCAAAAGAAAAAGCTTCTTCACGGCTAAAGAAAACGTCAGCAAAATGAACAGGGAACCAAGCATATGGAAAAAATACTGCAAAAAACACGTCAGACAAGGGTTTGACCAAAAGATATAAAGAACTCATGATTCCACTCTAGGAAGACGAATAGTCCAATTAAAAGATGGACAAAGGACCTGAACACACACCTCTCCAAGGAGGACATACAGAGGGCCCAGAGACATATGAAAGGATGCTCGACAACACTAGCCATCAGAGAGATGCAAACTAAAACGACAATGAGATACCACCTCACACCAGTGAGAATGGCCATCATAAACAAATCAACAAACAAGTGCTGGTGAGGTTGTGGAGAAAATGAAACCCTAGTGCACTGTTGGTGGGAATGCAGATTGGTGTAGCCACTGTAAAAAACAGCATGGAATTTTCTCAGAAAACTAAAAATGGATCTGCCTTTTGACCCAGCAATTCCACTGCTGAGATTACATCCTAAGAATCCTGAAACATCAATATCAAAAGAACCTATGCACCCCAATGTTCACAGCAGCACAATTTATAACAGCCAAGTGCTGGAAACAACCTAAGTGCCCATCAGTAAATGAGTGGATCAAAAAACTATGGTACATTTACACAATGGAATACTACATAGCGGAAAGTAAGAAGGAGCTCCTACCCTTCACAACAGCATGAGCGGATCTGGAGAGCATCATGCTAAGTGAAACACAGGCTAAGTGAAAAGACAAATACCATACGATCTCACCTTTAACAGGAACTTAATCAATAAAACAAGCAAGCAAGCAAAATATAACCAGAGACATCAAAATAAACTGACAAACCGACAGTAACCAGAGAATAGGTGGGAGGAGATAATAAGGGGAAAAGAAGGAAGGTCCATCAAGGAACATGTATAAAGGACCCATGGACAAAGTCAAAGAGGGGTAGGATCGAGGGTGGGAAGTGGGGATGGCTACGGTGTGGATGGCCACAGTGGGGGTGAGTAGTGGGGGGGTAATGGAAACAACTGTACTTGAATACCGAGAAAAAATGTTTTGTGTACCTATGAGTCTGAAAAAAAAAACAACCCGTATCTTTATATAAATATACACATAGACATACATACACATA
The DNA here is from genome assembly GCF_021234435.1 of Artibeus jamaicensis. NCBI lineage: Eukaryota > Metazoa > Chordata > Mammalia > Chiroptera > Phyllostomidae > Artibeus > Artibeus jamaicensis. Next base: position 658,707 of record NW_026521715.1, read on the forward strand.
TACACTAATCCCCTCAGTGGTCCATTTCTGTTCATTGGTTTGTTTTTTTTTTTACCAGATCTTTCAATGCAGTTTACTAAAGAACAAAATAATTGAATGAACAAAATAGAAACAGATTCACAGATACAAAGAATAGACTCACAGTTTATTGGCTTCTTTAAGGAACTATGGGTCACCCCACCAATTCTCACAACAGTTACTCAGCAGTTAGGATGATTCTTGCTAATGAAATCTGAAATTGTCCTTTTTTGGATGAGAAGCCAATGAAGAAGTTCATTTTCAGTTCTTCAGAGTCATTCCCAATATGTTAAGCAGTGCTGATTGAAGCCTTCTAAGAAAACAGCCAGAGTAATAGAGGGAGGTGCTGGAGACAGAAACGTCAAAACCAGAATTCCTGTCAGGATGTGAGAACTGTGGCACAGGGTCAGGAAACAGATGTTTTCAGTTGGAATCTGCATGCAAACTTTAATCCCTTACAAAATATAATGAGGTTATTCTTAAGATTTTCATCTGCAGCTGAGAATGACATTAGCATGCATAGTTCAGTTGTTATTCCCACCTACAACTCCTTCTCTCCTCCAACCACTGACTCCCAGCCCCCCACTGTCCCCTGGCAAGCTGGCACATTTAACCCTTTACTCACACAGCAAAAAATAAGGGTGAGGGAAAATGAGTAACCAACCCCTCAGAAGTCCTACAATATAAAGTAGATTATATTACTTATTTTTCTACCAATTGCTCTTGTAAATTAAGACATGTGCTTAATTTACAGGTTTTCCTCATTTTTGAAGCAACTGATTTTTTTAATAATGAAGATGTTCTAATTGATGGTTTCCCAAACTCTAAAAAATAACAATAAAATTAATTAAATTTAGAATGACCAGGAACAATAAGCATCTCACCTAATATTCAAATCATACACATCCTTTGGGCATTTATACAAAATTATAACTTGAAAGGATCATGAAAAATAAAAATACGTTTGTATGCTGGTTAGGCATATGAACAGCTCACCTGTTTCCTCACTCCCTCGCACTTACCTTTCTCTCTCAGCACCACTCCAACCTCCCCACAAAATCCATTGGTAGGAAAAACATATTAGAAAGTAACCCCTTCCTGGCTGGTGAGGCTCAGTTGGTTGGGGCATCATCCTGTACACCATCGGGTTGTGGGTTTGATACCCAGTCTGGGCACGTACATAGGTAGTGGGTTCAATCCCTGGTCAGGGAGTGTACAAGAGGCAGCCAACTGATGTTTCTCTTTCTCCCTCTCTGTATGTCCCACCCCTTCCTCTCTTTCCAAAGCAATGCAAAATGTCCTTGGTTAAAGATTAAAAAGTAAATAAATAAATAAATAAATAAATAAAGCAGCCCCGACCAATACAAAACAACAAGTGTGATGAGCAGGAATGTGGCCCTTGCCAATTTATAGTATGGTCAGAAGAAAGAAGAAACAGAACAGGTTGGGGGAGCAGAAAAAAGACAGTAAACTTGATAAGGGTTGGAAGGTAGCCATGTCTGGTTTCCACATCATTACATCTCAGTGCTTGGCATACCCAATTGCTCGGTAACTATTTATTACAAGACTGAAAGAGGAAAGGCCAAGGAATGAAAGAAGAGAAGGTTGGGAAGAAGACTAGTAAAAAACTAAGGAAGAACAAAGGTCTTTTGGCTTACAGTCCAATGAATACTCTTTCTACTCATCAACAACTGATTTATAAATACTTGTCAAAATAATGTTCTGAGAGCTTAATAACAAGAAAAAAGTGAGGATTTGTAGCCAAGATGGAGGCATAGGTAGATACACTGTACCTCCTTACACAACCAATGGAGAACAACCAATGGAGAACAACCAATTTAAAAACAAAAATAACCAGGACTGAAAGAAAATCAAAATCTATGGAAGCCCAACAGAGTTAAAGAAGAAACATTCATCCAGACTGGCAGGAGGGGTGGAGATAGGCAGCTGGGTTGGAGAGGACTCCCAACAAGGTGGCTGCTGCTGAACCAGCAAGGTGGTGGCTGGTGGAGTGGATGATCCCACATTTACATGGGGATAAACTGGGAGAAACAACTGGGGAGTGAGACAGACCATGCAAACCAGGGTTTTAGTGTGGGAAATAAAGCCTCAAAACTTCTGACTGAAAAAACCTGCGCAGGTGGAGGCGGCAGGAGAAACTCCCAACCTCACAGGAGAGTTCATTAGAGAGACCCACAGGGTCCTGGAATGTACACAAAACTAGCCACCTGGAAATCAGCACCAGAAGGGCCAATTTGGTTGTGGGTAGCAGAGGAAGTGCCTGAAAGCTGGCAGAGAGCTGAGTAAGTGGCATTGTTCCCTCTCAGACCCCTTCTCTACATACAGAATCACAGCATAGAGACATGAGTTTCCCTGCCCTGGTGAACATATAAGGCTTTGCCCTTTACTATACAGAGCCAAGACAAAAAAAATATGGCCCAAATGAAAGAACAGGTCAAACCTCCAGAAAAATTACAACTAAGCAATGAAGAGACAGACAACTGATCAGATGCATAGTTCAAAACACTGGTAATCAGGATGCTCAGAGAAAAAGTTGAATATGGTCACAAAATAGAGGAAAAAGTGAAGGCTATGGAAACTGAAATAACGGAAAATGTACAGGGAACCAACAGTGAGGAGAAGGAAACCGGGACTCAAATCAATGGTTAGAAACAGAAGGAAGAAATAAACATTCAACCAGAACACAATGAAGAAACAAGATTCAAAAAAAAAAAAAAATGAGGAGAGGCTTACAAACCTCCAAGATAACTTTAAATATTCCAATATACAAATCACAGGGGTGCCAGAAAGAGAAGAAGAACAAGAAACTGAAAATTTATTTGAAAACATAATGAAGAAGAACTTTCATAATCTGGCAAAGGAAATAGACTTCCAGGAAGTCCAGGAAGCTCAGAGTCTCCCCAAAAAGTTGGACTCAAGGAAGCACACACCAAGGCACATCACAGTTACCCTACCCAAGATGAAAGATGAGGAGAAAATCTTAAAAGCAAAAAGAGAAAAAGAGACAGTTACCTCCAAAGGAGTTCCCATAAAACTGTCAGCTGATTTCTCAAAAGAAACTTTACAGGCAAGAAGGGACTGGAAAGAAGTACTCCAAGTCTTAAAAGGCAAGGACCTACCTCCAAGATTACTCTATCCAGCAAAGCTATCATCTAAAATGGAAGGGCATATAAAGTGCTTCCCAAATAAGGTCAAGTTAAAGGAGTTCATCATCACCAAGCCCTTATCAAATGAAATGTCAAAGAGACTTATCTAAGAAAGAAGATTAAAGCTATGAACATTAAAATGACAACTCAGAACTATCAACAACCTAAAAACAAACTAAGCAAACAACAACAGGAACAGATTCACAGAAATGGAAATCACTTGGAGGGTTATCAGTAGAGAGAGGAAAAAGGTCCAGAGAGTAAGTACCATAAATGGTAGGTACAAAATAGACAGGGGGAGGTTGAAAAAAGTATAGGAAAAGGAGAAGCCAAAGAACTTACATGTATGACACATGGACATGAACTAAGGTGAGGAAATGATGGTGGAATGGGGATACAGGGTGGAGGGGAATAAAGGGGAGAAAAAAATTGGACCACTGTAATAGCATAATCAATAAAATATTTTTTAAAAAGAAAAAAGTAAATATCAATTATACAAAAAAAGGATAAAATAAAAATATAGATCTCATTCATTATCTCTGTTAGTTAAGTCAATAAGTTAGATAAATTATGTATGTATGTATGTATTTCTTTATTCATTCATTCATTCCAGGAAACAGAAGCTTTGGAAAGCAACTGTATAAATGCTTCTCTAATTACCTCTTATTCATTTATGATAATAGAAAAAAGCATTAAAGCCCAGGTGTCAAGAACTACTAGTGATTACTTTGTACAATTAGAGATAAGCCACACCTTCAGAAGAATAATTTTGGTTCAAGTTTATGGCATTAGATAAATGAATGAGATAAATTGCTACAAGACATTGCCTCCAGTTTACTGGTTATCTTTTCTTCAGTTCTGCTACATAGGCTGGGTCTTACTATATAATTTGTGAACACTCTACCACAGCTAATTAGTGTTTGACCATAACAACAATAATAGTTCATGCCTATTAAGTCAAGTAGAAAAGAAAGGAAACAAACTGTAGGGCCTGATAATACAGATTTTAAAAGATACTGAGAAAATATTTACTACTAAAAGGGGGCACAAAATTAAGCCACTAAGAAGACAAGAAATCCAATTAAAAAATGGGCAAAGGACTTGAACAGACACTTCTCCGAGGATGACATACAGAGCATTCAGAGACACATGAAAAGATGCTCAGTATCGCTACCTATCAGAGAGATGCAAATTAAAACCACAATGAGATACCACTTTACGCAGGTCAGAATGGCCATCATAAACAAAGCAACAAACAACAAGTGTTGGAGAGGTTGTGGAGAAAAGGTAACCCTAGTGCACTGTTGGTGAGATTGCAGAGAAAAGCAACCACTATGGAAAACAGTATGGAATTTTGTAAGAAAACTAAAAATGGACCTGCCTTTTGACCCAGCAATTCCATTGCTAGTATTATATCCTAAGAACCCTGAAACACCAATCCAAAAGAACCTATGCACCCCAATGTTCATAGCAGCAAAATTTACAATAGCCAAGTGCTGGAAACAACCTAGATGCCCATCAGTAAAGAAATGGATCAAAAAACTATCATACATTTACACAATGGAATTCTATGAAACAGAAAGAAAAGAAGGAGCTCCTACCCTTTGTGACAGCATAGATGGAAATGGAAAACATTATGCTAAGCGAAATAAGCCAGGAAGTGAAAGGCAAATAACGTATGATCTCACCTTTAACAGGAACCTAATCAACAAAACAAAGAAACAAGCGAAATATAACCAAAGACACTGAAATACAGAACAGGCTGACAGTGACCAGAAGGGACAGGGGAGAGAATTTCAGGGGAAAAGGGTGAAGGGTTTGCAGGAACAAGTATAAAAAACACATGGACAACAACTAGGGCGGGGGGAGGGTGGAAACAGGAGGTAGGTGGGGAAGACTGGGGGGTAGGCTAGGATGGGGGGAAAAGGCAGAAAACTGTACTTGAACAATTAAAAAATAATAATTAAAAAGAAGGAAATTAGGTCAGAGTTTCTCAGTCAGTAAGGCTACACTACCCAAGCCACCCTCTAGGCTCAGTGGCACCTCACACACACGCTTTGCCACTCAAGCACACATCAGCCTTGGGCAGGCGTGGCTGCCCTCAGGTGGTGGCCTGTGCTCTGGTGTCTTCTCATTTCCAGACTCAATCAGAAGGAACAGATCAAATCTGAGACATGCCATTTTCAAGACAAAAGGCAGAAGAAAAAGGACGAATAGAAACTTGTTAGCCCTCTTAAAACTCTATTCAGAACTAGATTTCTGTCACTTCTACATACACTCCGCTTGCCACAACAAGTCATAAGGCCAAGCCTGACCACGGGCCAGGGAGGAAGTGCAAACCATTTAACAGCAGTCAGGGAAGTAAAATCAACCCTCTCACAGAAAAAGCAAGAAGATGAGAACTATATTATTTATACCACACATTGTACAACCTCCATACCTAATGCTTTTCTCCTCACTGTTGGTAAGCCTGGGCCAAAACATACATCCACAATCATAAGGGAATGAACAAAACTAAAGTCCAGTCCTAACAATGATCCCAGGAAGATGATGACATGAACTCATGCCTCTTTACGTCCACTATCATTTTCTGATCTCTCTGCTGCAATAGACACAGGCCTAGAGCCTGCAGACAGCCCATGGAATTGAAGGCTTGGCCTCTGTGGAGTGTAGAGGTGGAAACTGAGACCTGCAATCTTTCTGGAAGCTGGGCAAGTGCCTTGAAACCAGCTTCTTGGCACCCAGGTAAAAGGACTTTAAATTAATGGTTCTAGAAAAAGCCTGGACTGTGGAGATCAGAGGACACTTGAATGGAAGCTTATCTCTCTGAATGGTAAGTCACCAACACCAGAATTGTGACCTAAGGAGCTAAGAAAAAAATTATGACAACATATAAGAAGGCTGGGCACTGAAAAACACAGTGATCAATCAGGACAAAGAGAGAAAATCCACAATCAAACAGAACTGCTTTAAGACAGATCATATGGGTCACAAAAGCAACAAGGGAACTTAGGAAGACTTAACTACAACAGAGAAAAGTCTTCCTGAATCTAAAAACATGATTCTCCAAATAAACCATATAGTAGATAACTGAAGGAAAGAATGGCTTGTGGCAAAGGTCCAAATTTGTGGTCTGTAACATCAAGTGGAAAAAAAAGGGCTCAAAGCAGCAAAACAGAATCATGACAGAAAAGATAAAAGCCTCAGAGGACATGATAGCAGATAACAGACTACTGAGAGAAAGCCAATGGCCAAATACAACACCTGGCACCTGGCAGGAAAAATAAAATACATGGAAACTCACAAAATGTACAACTCACAAACCTCACGCAACAAAATATCTGTGAAAGAATTCTGACTACAGAACAAATCAGAACAGAAACACTCTGGGAAAGGAGGGATGAGATAATATCAGTAGTAAATAAACTTTGTATTTGTATTTGTTTCCCCTCCATATATAGTTTCATGTATTGTATCAATTCCACTCATTCTACAAGCTATAAAAAAAAAAAATGCTGACTTCTGGCCAAGATGGAGGCATAGGTGGAGACACTGTCTCCTCACACAACCAACTTTAAGGACAGCAAAGATTTAAAAACAAAAATACAACCAGAGCAGACAAAAAATTGAACTGTACCAAAGTCCAACAACAACAAACCATTCATCCAGACCGGTAAAAGGGGTGGAGTCCGCAGCCAGCAGAGAGTAGTCACGGGAGGAAGAGGTGGTGGTTAGCAGAACCAGATTCGGGGAGGAATCAAGCAAACCCAGTGAGACGCACAAGGCGGTTGGCTGACCACAGACACACATTCATGCACAGATAAACCAGGCAAAAAACGGGCAGTGAGACAGACCCCACAACCCAGGACCCCAGCAGAGGGAAATAAGGCATAAAAGCACTGACTGAAAAGGTGCCGGCTTGTGGCAAGAGGCAGAGGGGACTGAAACACGAGGGAGAGCAGAAAAAAAACACCACTGCTCCCTCTCTGAACCCGCCCCCACATGCAGCATCACAACCTAGAAATGTGAGTTGCCCCGCCCTGGTGAATACCTAAGGCTCCCACCCTCACTATGTAACAGGCACAACCTGACCTAAATATTAGGTCTCAAATAGAAGAACAAATCAAAGCCCCAGAGCCAATACTTTTAAGTGACCAAGAGATAGCCAACCTATCAGATGCACAGTTCAAAACACTGGTGATCAGGATGCTCACAGAACTGGTTGATTTTGGTCACAAATATTTACGACCAAAAGTCAGTGTTTTTCATTAGATGAAAAAATGAAGTCTACACTAAGTGAAATGAAGGAAAATGCACAGGGAACCAACAGTAATGGAAAGAAACTGGGACTCAAATCAATGGAGTGGACCAGAAGGAAGAAAGAAACAACCAAACAGGAAAGCATGAAGAAACAAGAATTCAAAAAAATGAGGAGAGGCTTAGGAACCTCCAGGACATCTTTAAACTTTCCAACATCCAAATTATAGGGGTACCAGAAGGGAAAGAGGAACAGCAACAAGTGGAAAACTTATTTGAACAAATAATGAAGGAGAACTTCCCCAATCTGACAAAGAAAATAGACTCCCAGGAAGTCCAGGAAGCTCAGAGAGTCCCAAAGAATTTGGACCCAAATAGGAACACAACAAGGCACATCATAATTATATTACCCAAGATTAAAATGAAGGAGAGAATTCTACAAGCACCAAAAGATAAGAGGACAGTCACCTACAAAGGAGTTCCCATCAGACTATCAGCTGATTTATCAAAAGAGACCTTGCAGGCAAGAAGGGGCTGGAAAGAAGTATTCCAAGTCATGAATGGCAAGGACCTACATCCAAGATTGCTCTACCCAGCAAAGCTTTCATTTAGAATGGAAAGGCAGATAAAGCACTTCTCAGACAAGGTCAAGTTCAAGGAATTCATCATCACCAAGCCATTAACTATACAAAATGTTAAAGAAACTTATCTAAGAAAAAGAAGATAAAAAATATGAACAGTAAAAATACAGCAAACTCACAGATCTTAACAACCACACCTAAAACAAAAGCAAACTAAGCAAACAACTAGAACAGGAATAGAACCACAGAAATGGAGATCACATGGAAGGTTAGCAACAGGGGAGTGGGAGCAGGTGGCAGGGAGAAGGTACAGAGAAAAAGTAGCATAGATGGTGGGGAAAAATAAAAAAGAGAGGACAAGAGTAGTGTGGGAAATGCAGAAGCTAAAGAACTTATGACACATGAAGATGAACTAAAGGAGGGGGAAGGTGGATGGTAGGGTGGAGGGGAATTAAGGGGGAGAAGTGGGACAACTGTAATGGCCTAATCAATAAAATATATTTTAAAAAATAAAATTAAATTTAAAATTTGAAAAAAATGAACAAAATGCTGCCAATTCAATTGTAAATCTAATTCTATCAATTATAAGGCATTTCCTAATTTCAGAAATGCGAAAATATTTTTAAAATGCTTTGAGAATCATGACACATGATAGTTTCATATACGGTTTAATCTAAATGAATAATGGATAACTATCTAGTAACATAGTAAATTCTAAATCAGAACTCTTAAAGCAAAACAGAGCTACTGCAAAGCAATGTCTAGTAAGTGTTGAACTAACAGTACCAAATCGTTTCAGGAAAATCTAGGAGTTCAGAGAGAGCTAAAGAAAGGAGGAATAAAGTATCCTAAAGTTCTCAGCTAGACTTAAGAGACATAGAAAGGAAAGGAAGTAAAGTTCTCACTTTGCTGAAGAGGGTAGAAGAAAGAGGTAGAAAAATGAACCAATCATAGCCAAGGTAAGTTGCTGAGGAAAAATCACTATCTCATTTTCAAAAAATGGCAAATTCACATTCCTAATTAAAAGCACAGGGAAAGAAAAGTTCATCATTAGTGGAATGCAAATGCCTAGTGGAGTTTCCAAAGTAACTGCATTTAAAATACAATCCAAAATAACTTGATCAAACTAGCAAAAAAAAAAAAAGGAAAAAAAGAAAAATGATAAGAAACCACAAGTAAAAAATATATAACAAACAAAGCAAGTTAAAAGAAAAATTATTTATGCAACAGTTTGTGAAAAAAGAAAATTATTCCATTAAAAGACCTGGATATATTCTGTGTAAAATAAATATTATGTTTAAAATGAAACAAAATAAGGAAATGTTTAAAAAGATAGGCACAGAAATTAGAATTTTTTAAGTATATTTTACTGATTATGTTACTACAATTGTCCCTTTTTTTCCTCCTCTTTATCTCCTCTGCCCTGCATCCTACCCTCCCTTCAGCATTCTCCCCCACCTACGTTCAGTTCATGGGTCATATATATAAGTTCTCTGGCTTCTCCATTTCCCATACTATTCTTAACCTCCCCCTGTATATTTGTAGCTACAATTTATGCTTCTTCTTATTCCCTGTACCTTTTCCCCTATTTTTCCCTCTTACCCCTCCCTGCTGATAACACTGCATGTGATCTCCATTTCTGTGAATCTGTTCCTGTTGTAGTTGTTTGCTTAGTTTATTTGGTTTTCTTTTTAGGTTCTGTTGTTGATAGTTATGAGTTTGTCATTTTACTGTTCATAGTTTTGATCTTCTTTATCTTAGATAAGTCCCTTTACCATTTCATATGATAAGAGCTTGGTGATGATGAACTTCTTTAACTTTACCTTATCTGGGAAGCACTTTATCTGCCTTTCCTTTCTAAATGATAGCTTTGCTGGATAAAGTAATCTTGGATGTAGGTCCTTGTCTTTCAAGACTTGGGATACTTCTTCCCAGCCCCTTCTGGCCTACAAGGTTTCTTTTGACAAATCAGCTGACAGTCTTATGGGAACTCCTTTGAAGGTAACTGTCTCCTTTTCTCCTGCTTTTAAGAGTCTTTCCTTATCTTTAACCTTGGATAATTTAATTATGATGTGTCTTGGTGTGTTCCTCCCTAGGTCCAATTTCTTTAGGACTCTCTGAGCTTCCTGGACTTCCTAGAAGTCTATTTCCTTTGCCAGATTGGGGAAGTTGTACTTAATCATGTTTTCAAACAAATTTTCAGTTTCTTGCTCTTTGCCTTCTCCTTCTGGCACTCCTATATTTCAGATGTTGAAATGTTCAAAGTTGTCCCAGAGGTTCTAAGCCTCTCATTTAAAAAAAATTCTTGTTTCTTCATTCTGTTCCAGCTGAATGTTTATTTCTTCCCTCTGTTCCAAACCGTTGATTTGAGTCCCGGTTTCCTCCCCTTCACTGTTGGTTCCCTGTATATTTTTCTTTATTTCACTTTTCGTAGCCTTCATTTCTTCTTCTATTGAGATCATACTCAGTCATTTCTGTGGGTATCCTGATTACCAGTGTTTTCAGCTCTGCATCTGATAGGTTGACTATCTCCTCATCACTTAGTTCTTTTTCTGGAGTTTTCATTTGGCCCATATTTCTTTGTCTTGGTGCACCTGTTATGTTGTAGGTGGGGAGCATTAGGTATTCGCCAGGGCATAGCAACCCACATCTCTCTGTTGTGGCACTGTTTGTGGGACAGGTGTTACAGAGGAAACAATACCACTTGCTCACGTATCACCCTGCTTTCAGTTACTTCCCTCATTACCCACAAGTGAATTGGGTCTTTCTGGTGCTGATTTCCAGGTGGGTAGGTTTGCGTATATTCTAGGACCCCGTGGGTCTCTCCAACAGACTCTCTTGTGAGACTGGCAGTTTCTACCACTGCCAAAACCCTCACAGGTTTCTACAGCCAGAGGTTTTGAGGCTTTAGTTCCCCACAATGGAACCCTGGGTTGTGCAGTCTGTCTTGCTCCCAACAAATCAGCAGGCAAATATTGAAATGTCAGTCCACTGCCTTACCACACAGGTCCTCCCACACTGCCTTCCTGTCTTTACCCCTCCTACCAGTCTGGACGAATGTTTCTTCTTTACCTCCTTTGTTGTTGGACTTCCATACAGTTCAATTATCTGGCAGTTCTAGTTGTTTTTTGTTTTTAAATTGGTTGTTATCCTTCTTTTCACTGTGCAAGGAAGTGAAGCACATCTACTTACATCTCCATCTTAGCCGGCAGTCTTTTTGAGAGGAATTGAAAGCCATGTCAAAGAAGATATGTTATAAACCCTGTCTGGGGTGCTGTCTCTGGTCATCCTCGATACCATACATAAGTCACCAGGATCTTCTCTCATCCCTCCCAGGTCCTCTGTCCTTAAAAACACCTTTTCCATGAGAGCCTCAGGGACAGCTTAAACATAACTCTTCCTTCCCTTTTAAGGAGTAGCCGCCCTCTCTCTCCCAGCCTTTTAAAGGATCAGAGCTCCATACTTATCATCTGTGTGGAACTAAGGCCACCTAAGAAGGGTCTGATGCCCACTGTGACTATTGGAAGATGCAGTAACACTCCACACCCAGACATAAACTGTATCTCCACCTTAGGGAAGGACTTCACCCCACACTGGGATAAAAACAAGGCTCAGGCTTGGAACATCAAGGCTGGCAAGTGGGTCACACACCATCCTTGTGGCTGGTATGTGATGGTTCTGGCTATGTGATGCACAGCTAGGGAAAAACTAAGGATGCCAGCAATTTCCTTAGCTGCCCTATTACTTCATCTTTTACAAGGAAGGATAACTCTCTCCTCAAAAAAAATAGGCAATACCATGTCTATCCACAGTGCCTCAAGAGACCACTTTTGGGGTGCATACTCACCAACTGGGGGAAATTTGACCCCAGCCTCTAATCTTACTTTGCAACACAACCTAGCCCCAATATAAACTGGGCAATGAAGAAGTATGGCCAGTTAACACCACCATTAATTTATTTTAAGAGTATGTATATATGTATATGTGTACACACACACACACACACACACACACACACATTTACTTATTTGAGAGAGGAGAAGGGAGAAAGAGAAAGATGAATGAGCAAGAGAAACATCTATTGGTTGCTTTTCACATGTGCCCCAACAGAGGTGGGGGGATGATGTGGGGGGTGGCCTGGACCACCACCCAGGCCCTGACTGGGATTCAAACTGGGGACCTTTCAGTTAGTGGGATGACACCAAACCCGCTGAGTCACACAGTCACAGCATAACATCATTACTGTTAATATTATCTTCCAGCTAGACCTGTTTTGTCAGTCTCTAGGAAAAAAAATTAAGGTTCCATCTACTTAAGACTTTTTTTGCTCTCAGAAATGACCCTGAACTATGTATTTACTGCCTGTAAACTAGAAAAACAAACCCAGATAGAAACATTCCAAAAATGGATTGATAAATCTGTCAGTCATTTGCCAACATTTGGGTGGCAACCTATGTCTCTTAAAAGTGTATGTTTGCCAATAGAGAAACTTTTATTTCTAGAAGTTATGAAATGTGTTTGCCAACCTAAAGAAAGCCAATTGCTTACTTTTTAGTTGTTTAATTGAGTTGGTGTTTGATTCTTTTCCACTCTTTAAAAAGGACAAGAATTTTCCTTATGCTTTATATTTTTCTCCCTACCTGATCCCTCCAGAATTTGGCAACTCTTAACCAGTGAGTCACGCAGTCTGTTTGTCTGCATGAACCCAATGAGAATCTGTTCTCTTTACACACAAGACCAGTTTCCAACTGTGGTTTTATTAACCAAAACTTTGGAATGTCGTGTCTGAAAGAGACACGCCTAGACTCTAGATGTCATTAGAAACCCTTAAGGAATAGAGAGTGACTTTGGAAGCCAATTAAATTCCTTGGAGAAACAGCCTGGAACCTTGCATATTTAAATAATTCATGACAGTCTTTCCAGGTAAGGAATCACGACTGCTTTCCTGAGAGATGACAAAAAAGTACCTCAAGACTTTTTGGACCTCAACTTGAGGTCCCCCAAAGCCTGATGACAACCGTGTGGCTTGGCTTCTTTGCCCTGGGGGGCTAATTAAAGCCCTCCATCTGGAAATGCCTTATGAGATTCCAGCAAAGCACATGTAAGTAGCCTATGTGAAAGATTGCTATTCTTGTTGTGTTTATGCAAATAATCAGGCCAAATTGAAACTGGACTTAAAGTAGTAAATAAATTGGTCTTAATTTGGTTCTTTGATAAAAAACAAGGGTAATTTTTAGGGAGAGAAATTGTGTTTCAATGGAAATCATAAGGCAGAAGTTGTGTTTCAGTAGATAGCTAATATCCAGTTGTGGATATTAAACTCTAGTTCAGGTAGTTGTCTTCAAAGTTTTATTTTTCACCTATAAACCAATCTGGATCCTGAGTTCTAATTTTCTTCAACACTCATTTTTCTTCCATCCTTTGACTTGGAATTATCAAAACCTAAAACTTTTTCCCATAAAGCTGTGTACACCATACAGAATTTACCTGAACACCTGATAACATCACCAGAGATACTTAGGTTTTCACTGGTTGCTTTCATTCCAGCAAAAGAAATTTGAGCCTTTACATCTAAAAACCTTCTCACCTTATGCATTGAGAAACTGGTTTATAATTTGCTGTGATCATTAACCTTTGTGTTTTTTCCTTCTGTTTTCATAGGTATACACCTTATTAAATACCCAACAGCTTGTTTACACTGTATAGGTCTCACTTTGGGAGCCCATCTGCATCACCACCTCCTGAGATGAAACTCAACAATTTAACTGAACTTATTTTCAGGACTAAATAATTGAGGCAATGAAACTGCTGTGAAACTCCAGGGAATTACTAGCTGGGTCCACTTGACTAGAGTTAAACTTATTTCTTCCCAGGAGAATTCAGATGAGGTAGTCCACAAGCACATCTATGACCGCCAATCCCTTGAGGACTAAAAATTTCTTTTTAAAATGAGAAAGTCTGGAGTCAACAGCCAGTAAAATCAAAGCCTCCTGTCTAGGAGCTGTCACGTTACAGATGCCTCCACAAGGATGCCAACTTGTCCAGTAGTTCCATCTTCTAGACACCACATATGACGCCTTCTAAGAACAGCAACAAACTCACTTGGACTTTACAAAAGCCCTCTCCCCTGAGTAAAAGCACCCCTCCTCTCTTGGCTCACATCCTCTTTTTGGCAGACAGCAAGAATCTCTGGGCCCAGGGATAGGTGGGACTATGTGCCTTTATGGCTGGAAAAAACTACTGAAAATGAGACCTCCACCCACTTACCCTTGTAAGATTACAAGGGCCTAAAGTTCTTCAGGAGGAAAATGTTACAGTAGGTAGTTAGTTAGATATTAACAAAAAGGAAGGAGCAAACATAATCAGCCCAATTAATAGGAAAGAACAATTTTAAAGTCACTCTGGGCATTCCAGTTGGCAGGAGAGACACTTTACAGTCACTGTGGGGTTAACGGAGAAAAGGAGAAACAGTTAAGGGGAAAGGCCTTTCACTAAGTGTACGCAGAGTGGAAGTCAAAATGGAGATCATAAATGGCAGGAGACAAACCTCGAAATATCTGGGAAAAATATAGGATAGGATAAGGAAGCAAATCCTTATCCTGGCTTTTCAAGACTGGATAGTTTGAGAGAAAGCCTGCTCTCTCCCAAGCCCAAGGAAATGTAAGGCCCCGTATAAAGCTTAACAAAGCTTTGTTAATATAAAGCTTAACAAAGGCCGCAGTCTCTTTCACAGCCATGCAGGCTGAAGTACAGCACTGATCATGAGCCATATGGGAAGAGACCAAGCTACACTGATGAAACCTTGGATGCTGGAGTAATACCATGGTAATTCGGGGCCCTGGCCCTCCTCCTGGGCTTAATGGGGATAAATGCAGCCCTGCAGCCCCGAACACTGGACTTCTCTCACAGCAAGACAGAGCTAACGCAACTGGTCATGGATGAGATACTGGGCATGGTGTATCTAGGGGCAGATCAACAATGTCGACAACCTTCTGCTGCTGGAATTGCCAGGGAACTGACTCATCAAAGTGAAGCAGCATTTTCAAGGGTGCTCTAATGAATTTTACCACTGTCACTTAAAATCCTCCTACATGTGTGTCCCTGGAATTCCTCTCCTGCAACATCATGAAAAAAACGATTTCCAGATAGGTCTTCCTCTGGTAACAAAGGTGTTTTATTGAAACAATTTTTATTGACTAAAGAATGTATAATACCCTTATAATAGCTAAGCCATTCCTTAAAAACTAAGTTTTCTTTCAGGTAAAAATGTTGTAATATAGATGATTTGAGCAGGAGCAGATGAATGGAGGTGTGTTAAATAAGAAATAGAAATGTGACAGAGGGCAAGTCTTTCAGAGTTTCATTGTTAAAGGAAGAAAATAACAACGAACCACCTGAAAATAGGTGAGCTGTTCACAAATACATATACACAAGCACTACAACTGATCTCCTACTTATTGGTAGGTGGTATGTTAAACCACAAGCACCAAGTTTAAGACCATGAGAGTCTAACACTGATTCACATGAGCAGTTGAGGAGTGCTTCCTAGAACTAGCTTTTCATATTAAATAAAAGTTTGGAGTAAAAAGGTTGAAGACTAGCTATAGAGAAAAACCTTTGCTATGAAGTAACAGTCTTTGAATTTGCATCTTAATAGGACTTTTATTCTTTCCATACCATTATGGAAGAATTGCAACCTCATCATAATACCAAGAAAGATCAACATAATTTTGAAAACACGTGAATAACTTTTCTTCCTAATTAAAATTCTTAATATGAGACAAGGAGTGACCAAATACTACAAAGAATAAAATACACTTTTATAAAATATTTATTGTTTCAATCAAATTCATAATAAAACACAGTATATTTATTAATTTGACACAACAAAAGATTTTATTACATGTAATATATTTCTTTTCTTTTCTTCTTTTTAGTACTCACCTGAGGATATGCTTATTGATTACAGAGAGAGAGAAACATTGATTGGCTGCCTCCCACAGATGCCCTGACCAGCAATTGAAATGCAACCAAGGTACATATGTGCCTGATTAGGAATGAAACCCCCAACCTTTTGGTGTATGGGATGACAATCCAACCAACTGAGGCACCCAGCCATGGTTACCTTTACTTTCTTTATGACTAAACTATTACTTGCCTTCCCATCACTAAATTAGATATGAAAGAAATGAATGAAAAGAATAGTCATGACAGAATGAACAGCAATAAAAAGAAACCTAAGACACCTTTAAAAAGTACAAGTTTTTTTATGGAAAAAAATCTTTAGGTAAAACTCAGTATGAAAGTTCAAAAAGACATAGCTTAATTCAATCTCCATTAACACTATGAACATACACTGAAGGCCCATTAAGTATCCAGTACTAAGGTACACCCTGGGGTAAAGGACAATTAGAACAAGGCCTTTGGCTTCAAGGAGCCTATAATCTAACGGTATTTTTAAATTTTGTAAGAGCTAACTTTAACAAATGTTACTGCGCTAAATAAAAGTTACTGGCTCTATATTCATGACAATCACAGGGCATGGCTCCTGTAAGTACTTCCTAAATGATCCCTGAAGCAGCTGAACTGAATGACAGCATAGAAGAAAGGGGTAGTGGAAGTTCAACCACATGTAAGAAAGGCTTGAAAGGCTTATTGATGTCCTGTCCTTAAAAGTTCATCCTTTTCAAATAACAAGGTGAGAAACAGTAAGATGGATGTTAAAGTTTGGTGTATTCTCTTCACCTGTCTCCTCTCCCCCCACTAAATAGCTTCAGAAACAACTCCTTATTTGAACAAAGCCCTTCCCAGAACACCAGTTCTTTGGTATTCCTTAAGAAGATGGGTCACATTCAGAAGCATAGGATGTATAACCCACGTAGTTCAGCTATTAGTTTAATAACAAAGATGAGAACTAGTCTTCCTCTGTGTTTGCAATTGTTATCTGTATACCAGGAAAATAACACAGACAGATGGCATTGTGGGTTTGCCAAGGAACTCCATTTCAATTTTGCTCAAAAAAAAAAAAAAAAAAAAACAGAAAAAAAGTTGCAGACTAATAATTTTACAAAAAAATTACAGAAACAAAAAAAGGGGATGAGTGTGTATGGGGTGGAGGGAGAGTACATATAGGCTAGGGATCTGTGTGTGTGTGTGTGTGTGTATATATATACACACACACATATACACACCTATGTGTGTACACACACAGGCACACATCAAAGACATATAATTATTTAAGAATAGTGTCAACTGCCAAAAGTTCAAAACTTTTTAAAAGTACATGATTAATTACGCTTTTATAGTTGTCCCAATTTCCCCCTTTGCCTCCCTCCACCCTGCACCCCCCAACCCTCCAGCATCCCACCCCTTAGTTCATGTCCATGGGTTGTACATATAAGTTGACTTTTCTGTTTCCCATACCAATCTTAACCTCTTCTTGCCTGTAAGGTCTCTTTTGAGAAATCAGTTGACAGTCTGATGGGAACTCCTTTGTAGGTGACTGTCCCCTTATCTCTTGCTGCTTCTAAAATTCCTTTTCATTTTAATCTTGGGTAATGTAATTATGATGTGCCTTGGTGTGTTCCTCTTTAGGTCCAACTTCTTTGGGACTCTATGGGCTTCCTGGACTTCCTGGAAGTCTATTTCCTCTGCCAGATTGGGGAAGTTTTCCTTCATTATTTGTTCAAATAAGTTTTCTACTTCTTGCTCTTGTCCTTCTCCTTCTGGCACTTTTCTGATTCTGATGTTGGAGCGTTTAAAGTTGTCCCATACTTTCCTCAGCCTCTCCTCATTTTTCTGAATTCTTGTTTCTTCATTCTGTTCTGGTTGGGTGCTTATTTCTTCCTTTTGTTACAAATCATTGATTTGAGTGCTGGTTTCCTCCCCATTACTGTTGGCCCCCTGTATATTTTTGCTTTATTTTATTTTGTGTAGCCTTCATTTCTTCCTTCATTTTGCAACCCAGCTCAATCAATTCTGTGAGCCATCCTGATTTCCAGTGTTTTGAACTCTGCATCAGGTAGGTTGGCTATCTCATCACTTAGCTCTTTTTCTGGAGTTTTGATCTGTTCTTTCATTGGAGCCATATTTCTTTGTCTAGTTGTACTTGTTATATTGTAACAGGATGGGACCTTAGTTATTCACCTGGGTGAGGCAACCCTCTTGGCTGCCTCATGGCACTGTCTGTGGTAGAGGGTTCAGAGAGGGAACAGTGTGGCTAGCTTGCTCTGCTCTAGCCCCATTTTCAGGGAACTCTTGTGTGAGACTGGGAGTTTCTCCTGCTGTGGTAACCCCCACAGTAGTTTGCAGTTAGCTTCAGTCTTTATTTTCTTATTCAGCCAGTCCTGCCTTGCCCGCAGTCCTCCACCTTGCCGCCAGTCCTTTCCTCTCTGGCTGCCTGTCTCCGCCCCTCCTACCAGTCAGGACTTTCTTTAAGTCCTTGGTTGTGGGTGTTCCATGCAGTTGGATTTTCTGGCACTTCTGGTTGTTTATTGTTTTTAGATTGGTTGCTATCCTTCTTTTGGTTGTAAGAGGAAGCAAAGCTTTTCTACCTATGCCTCCATCTTGGCCAGAACTCCAACTATCTTCCTCAAAACTCTTTAAAACACATCGCTATAATGTAGGCAGAGGGATACAGCCAATTTCTACTTGTATAAGCTACAAAGCTATGCTTAATCTGCAGGACTAACCATAAATTTGCTTGTTTTATTTTTTAAATAAAAAAAATTCAGTTGAAACTCTTTTATAATCTTTTCAGTGTAAAGAAAAAAAGACGCCTGATTGTTTAAGAAACACACAGGGAATGAAACCCAACAGTCCACATAACACAGGCAGGAACTTTGGAACCTCCATTATGACATGGTAAAACTAAGCTGGAAAGAAGTGAGAAGCTCTAAACCTATCATCCTAGAATGTCAGGGCCCCAACCATCATGACTCGTGGTGGGCGTGGGGTAAGAAAGGAAGAGGTGTTTATTAGTGGGGACTTTAATACTTGTCTAACTACTCTTGTGATCTGACCAAAACAATCTGACTAGATGTGTTTGTCTGTTTGTTTGTTTTTAAAATACTGGCAGAACTAACAAAGGTGAAGTAGGCAGGAGTAAGTGCAATTGTCTCCTTCCCAACAACCTCTTTTTTTAAAAAATATATTTTTATTTTATTTTATTTTATTTATTTATCTTTAGAAAGAAAGGGAAGGAGAAAGGGAGAGAAATATCAATGTATGGTTGCCTCTCATGTGTCCCCTGCTGGGAACTGGCCTGCAACCCAGGCATGTGCCCTGACTGGGAACCGAACTGCGATCGTCTGGTTCACAGGCCCGAGCTCAGTCCACTGAGCTACACCAGCCAGGGCCAACAACCTCTTTATCAGGTGGTATTTACAGTGAAAAGACACCTCAGATGGAATTTACAAACATATTTATAAGCAATCTGTGATTTAAGAAAGGTTATAGAGATGGAATTTTTAAGCTCAGTAAAGTCTCTGGTCTCTGTTGTTTTAGGCAGCTGGGTATGCCCAGTCCTGGAGAAAGCAACAATGTCCAATCATGACCTTCAGGCAACAGAATCCTTCTTTCAGTGGTGATGACAAAACCAGTAAAGGTTCTTAATGTTAATTAAGGAATCCTCTAGAACAAGTTCAGGTAGTAATATCTAAGCCCTTACCATAGCTACTTCTGTAATGTAGACTCCATCAGGGTTCTTCAAAGGCAAACTACTATTGTCACGTTTTCCTAGCCATCCTACAATGTGGTGACAGTTAACTCATATATATATTTTACTATATTTAGAAGTATTTTTCAATAAATTACAGATAATACAATACTCAAGTAATGCTCTCTGCAAAAGAACTTAAACTATAGAAATAGCAGTACCTCTAAAATAATAAATTACCAACGATTTCAGTCTTCAGATCAGACCCATTTCCACCAAGTTCTTGTATCTCTAGCCACTGTCATGTATGATTCCACCCCATAGCACCCAGGAACAATGTTAAAAGTCATGTAAAAAACAGAAATCAGACACAAATAGTACAGCAAACACATGTACATAATGGGAAAGTTATCAGAAATTCCAAGACATTTATAGTGTTAAAATCCAAATAACCAATACAAATTTTATGTTCTCTTAAGAAAATTCAACATTGACCCAAAAAAGGGAGAATCACACAAAATTTCTTTAACAAATATTTATAATGTCCTGCAAGATGTAAGGCCCCTCAGTGGAAGCAAAGATAGGTGAGTGGGATAAAAGGAGACTGCAGGTGGGATCTTCTGTATCAACTGATGGAAGGTGTGTGCCAGGCTTGAACAAAACGGATAGTGGGAGCTTTTGGCAGAGGAACAAATAAGTAGAAAAGTACAGCTAAGGGAAAGCCAGAGAGGAGCAATAACTCATGGTTGGCTGGCATACAAAAGATCAGGACGAGTGAGGCACAGAGAAGGGGAATATGGGGCCTGGAGCCTGCCATAGATTCCCATGAGTGCCAGTCTGAAGTTCTGATGTAAAACAGGAGGCTCCATGGAGAATTCAGTGGGTATAGCTAGAGAATTAACCCACAGTCTTGCTTTAGGAAAGACCAGTTAGGAGGTTATGGCAACATGCAGACGTGGAGGGAGACTGAACTGGGCTAGAGAAACTAAGAAGCAAAAATAGGAACAGTATGAAAGGTATCACAGAAGAACAATTGATGAAGCTCCAGTGATGAAATGTGAGTCGAGAAAGGGAAGGCAAAGATGAAGAAAGCAGGGGACTAGGAAACAGGGGGACCAGGACTGTGATGCTTGGGCTACAGCACATTTTTTGTATTAACAGGACCTGTGACCTTGAAGTCTTAACTGTAAAGCAAGGCTACTAGACCACAAGATTTCACCAGTCCTTCCCCACATTAAAGTTTAGGAATTCTAAGGTTCCAAGCAAGGTTTTACATTTTGTTAGCTGAGAGAAGAATGGTACAAGTAAAAGAGAGGGAAGCCAAGAGGTATACCACTGCAATAGAGGATATCTCATGTACCTGTGGACCACGGATGCTCCAAAAATGATTTTATATTCACTGTACATTATCATCCCAGTTTGTTTTCTGGATTGCAACAGGGTTAGTGTGAAGAGCAAAAGCTATGAAGCCAGACTCGTTAAAATCCAGATAGGCCAAATGATTTTGAGCAAGTTACTTAAAGTCCCTAAATCTCCTTATTTAATCCATAAAAGAGAAGCATTATGTGGGAGGATTAGAGATATAAAGGGTTGACTGCCAGCAGATATTCTATGAATGGTAGCTTTCCCAAAATAGTCCCACCAATGACCTTATGTTATGGTTTTTATCTT
This sequence comes from Artibeus jamaicensis, assembly GCF_021234435.1. NCBI lineage: Eukaryota > Metazoa > Chordata > Mammalia > Chiroptera > Phyllostomidae > Artibeus > Artibeus jamaicensis. The sequence goes on from NW_026521715.1 coordinate 680,057, forward strand.
TCCACTGCACTGCAGCTGTCATTTAAGACATTTCATTTAATAAATAAAAGGTTTTTAGCATAATCTGTAGCATTTGCAAATTTCTAAAATGTTGGACATTCCAATAGCAATTATAGGACTCACAAAGCTGTTCCAACCCAAACATGTTTTCTTTAAAAATCCATCTGCAATTTCTTTCTCTAGTTCCTGATCCATACATTTAACTGTCCACTCAGTATCTTGCTGGACTATCTATCTCACAGGCCACTCACTCAACCTCAGTGTTTCCTGCAATCAATCTCACAGCCCAATGGCCCACATTCCCATGTCTCCTCAGTTCCCTATCTCAATCAATATGGACACATTACACCCAGGTGATTGTGTCAGAGAATTGTGGGTATTCCTGGGCACCTCCTTTTTCTTCAAATGCTAGAAACAGTCCTATTCCATCCACTTAAATCTGCCTGCTCTCTTTAATCTATCTATTTCTCTCCAGTCTACCCTAGTCTAAACTGCCATTAAGTTTCATCTAGAAAACAGCAATAGCCAGATTCATCTCTGCCTTCCCTCCTTTCCACTCCCTCCCACCCACCCTCATCCATTCCACAGAGAAGTCAGGGGCAGCTTCAGAAGCTTTCCATGATGTTGTTCTATTACTTTTAGAATAAAGTAAAACATCACTAATGGTTTTCAAGGTTCTGCATAAACAGGCCCATTTCAAGCCCCCTGACCCTCCTCCACGCTCTCAGCTACCAGCCTTACCCCCAAGGCCTTCATATGATTCACTCTGCTTAGACTGTTTAGCCTTAACTGAACCCCTTTTCACCTAGCTAACTACCATTCATACCTTGGAACTCAGACACAAAAGCAGCTTCCAGGAAAACGGCATGAACCAATCCTGGATTAAATCAGGCACTCTGCTCTGACATTCCCCATGCTGCTCCTTTGAAATACTCAGTATAGTCAAATTAAATAGTGTCTGTTTCACCTACCAGACCATGAGCAAGACAAGAGCAAAGAGCAGGGACCCTGAGTGTCTTGTTAATAGGTGTTCCCCCAAGCACAGTGCCTTGCACATATAAAAGACCCAGTGTACATTTTTATAAATAAATCAATGACCTAACAATCATCCTGATACCTAACTACCCTGATACCAAAACCAAAGACATTCCAAGAAAAATCTACACATCAATACTGCTCATGAACATAGATGTAAAAAACCCTAACAAAATATTACTAAGTTGAATCCAGAAATAATAAAAATGATAATGCATCACAAGCAAGGTTTACCTCAGAAATACAAAGTTATTTCATCAGTCTAAAATCAATATACTTTTATATGAACAGAATAAAAAGGAAAAGCCACATGATCATTCAATAAATGCCAGAAAAGCATTTTAAAAAATTAAACACCCATTATAATAAGCAAACTAGGAATAGCAGAGAACTGTTCTAACCTCATAAGGAACATCTATAAAAAGCATACCACTGATAGCACGTTTAATGGCAAAAGACTGCAAGCTTACCCCGAGACTGGGAAAATGGCAAGGATGTCCACAGTTGCCACCTTATTTAACATTTTGCTGGAGGAACTAGCCAGTAATGGTAAGGCAAGAAAAAGAAGGGAAAAAAAATATGTATATTATATATATATATATATATATATATATATATATATATATATATATGAACAGAAAAGTAAAAAGAGAGAAAATACCAAGTGTTAACAAGGATATGAAGCAACTGGAACTCACATATAGCTCAGTGGTAGAAGTATATGAATGGTACAATCACTTTGGACAAAGTTTGGCTGTTTCTCAAAAGTTAAAGACACACCATGTGGCCCACTTATTCCACTTCTACACATGCTCCACAGCATGCTGGTCTGTGCTGGTTCCTGGAAGGGACTGTTGCCCAACCCCAGGCAAGTGTGACAAGTGTTTTTCCCCTATTCTGGGGCAGGTCATATGCCAGTTCCCCAACCATCCTGCCCTGTCCTATATAAGCCCTTAGCATCTGCTATGCTGAAGGATAGTCATGGCCTCTTGCCACTGTCCAGGACACACCTCCTATGTAAGTTCCCTTAATAAACTCTTAATGTAATGAAAAAAAACAAAGTCTACAATATTTACTAATTTGTTGACAAATCTCTGTTCCTTATCTCTGTCTTCCTTAAGATGATGGGTTTAAAAGGGTATATGAATATGTCAAAACCTACTGATGGTATGTTTAAAATGAATATATTTTAGGTAAATTATACCTCAATAAAACTGATCTAAAAGGAACAAATACTTTGAAGAGGATATATCATGATGTAAAAGCAAAACATCAGTCCGATTAGTTTTTTTACAAGCAAAGACAAAATATAGAGCAAAAGAAACAAAACTGGGCTTATAAATGAACTTCTACAAAATCATCTTCTTTAGATATAAAGCATTATTTCTTTACTTTTAAAATAGAATATCCTCCATGTGATCTCCATTTCTGTGATTCTGTTCCTTTTTTAGTTGTTTGCTTAGTTTTTGTTTTTGTTTTTTGTGGGTTCAGTTGTTGATAGTTGTAAGTTTGCCATGATTTTGCTGTTCATATTTTTATCTTTTTCTTTTTCTTAGATAAGTCCCTTTAACATTTCATATAATAAGGGCTTGGTCATGATGAACTCATTTAACTTGACCTTCTCTAGGTAGCTCTTTATCTGCCCTTCCATTCTACATGAGAGCTTTGCTGGCTACAGTAATCTTGATGTAGGTCCTTGCTTTTCATCACTTTGAATACTTCTTTCCAGCCCCTTCCTGCCTGTAAGGTTTCTTTTGAGAAATCAGCCAACAGTCTTATGGGAACTCCTTTGTAGGTAACTTTCTCCTTTCCTATTGCTGCTTTTAACATTCTCTCACCTTTAATCTTGGATAATTTAATTATGATGTGCCTTGGTGTATTTCTTCTTGGATTCAACTTGTGTTGGGCTCTAAGTGTCCTGGACTTGCATGTCTAGTTCCTTCTCCACATTGAGGAAGTTTTCTTTCATTATTTTTTCAAATGAATTTTCAATTTCTTGCTCTTCCTCTTCTTCTTCTATGTGGGAACATTCGAAGTTGTCCCACAAGTTCCTCAACCTCTACTCATTTTTTTAAATTCAGTGGAGAGGGGAAGAGGGAAAATGGGGGAAAAGGTACTGGGAATAAGAAGCATAACTGGTACATAATTGGTAGGCACCAATTATGCAAAATACATTAATTATTATGTATAGGGGAAGGGGGAGGTTAAGAATAGTACAGGAAATGGAGAAGCCAAAGAACTTATATGTACAACCCATGCACATGAACTAAGTGGGGAAGGGGAGATCCTGGAGAGAGGGGGGATGCAGGGCAAAGGGGGAGAAAGGGGAGAAAAAATGGGACAACTGTAATAGCATAATCAATAAAATATACTTTAAAAAAAGAATTAAGAATTGACACCAGCATCACGATCTATAAAAGGAAGAATAAGTTGTACTTTAATATTTAACTAGATAGATAGAGGATAAGATAGATGATAGATAGATAGATAGATAGACAGATAGATAGAATATCATTTTTATTGTTGTAAAGCTGGTTGAAAACATTGTTTTGGATTAGGCAATGCCTGTTAAGGGAAAGACAGGTCCATGTGGCCTCTATTAATATTCTTTTTCTCATCACCTCTCCCAGCCCCCCTCACCTCCCACCCCAAGAGCCACCTGAGGAGAGAGATACATTTCCACAACCTCATGCTGTTCCAGTACAGAGAGGGAAGAAGAGAAGAAATTTCTACTTGTGCCTAATCGTAGTGCTCAGAGCAGCTACAGAGTAAATTCCTGCTTCAAAAGTTTTATTTGCAATAGGAATTTTACAAACAAGTGAGTTCTATAATACCAAATTAATTTTGAAACAGTCATTTTATGCAAAATTAACCATAATATTTAAAAGCCAAGAATGTAAAAAAACAGCTCTGGGAGAAAGTTGTTCCTACTTAAGTTATAAAACCTGACTAGAAATGTACTACAAAAAACTTGCAGAAAATTGTTTATCAACAAATGTATAATTTTCAATCATTAATATATACCCCAAGTAATTGTTGCACAGGATAAAAAATTTAATATAGTAACTGCATAAAACTTCAGATTCTAATTCAACATTCATTTGCCCATGCTTATTTCTTATTAAAACCACATGTTGGCACTGAACCATTTTATGGTTCATTTGAGACAAACATGCAGAAAATTGTGGGAAACAAATGAAGCACTAGAAGTCTGTTAAATGTGAGATCCTCAACTCCAATGCAGCTTCAATTACGAGGCTTTATGAAGCCTAAGCTAAAAAATGTGCATGTAGTTGAAGAAAGGTTTGTCCTAAAGAAAACTTCACTGCAGCTATAATGGGATTGAAACCGTACAACCACTAACCAAGTTTCAATTTTTATCCCAGGAATTGAAAAACATGGATCAGCAGGGGTCCAGAATAAGTCTCCCAGAATGTGCCACTTTGGCACGTGGACTGTTTTGAGCTAAAGACAATCATGGCCCAAAAAGACTCAGGGAAGGGCTTATTCACCTTTAACTGACTAAAAGAATTTAGACGGAGGGTCTGGCCCAGAAAGGAACCAATCTCACCAGAGATAACTACAAAGAATACGGGCTAGATGGGGTGTGGTCACCTGGGGGGACCTAGGCTGGGCCTGGAGATCAAAGTCCTCTCTGTGTCCATTGTCTCTTTCTTCAAGGTGTGGCAAACATTGCTTACCAAACATCTGCTCCTCCCAACTCCCTATGAATTGTCCTCCTTCCCTTTGAAGTCACAGATCCCTATCACCTCCTCCTTAGCCTTTCTTGGTCTGAATGCCTATTGGTCTCATATTCTTATGGGGCCCCTGTATGTACATATTTAAATTTGTTTTTTTCTCTTGTTAATCTGAAATGTTAATTTGATTTTTACACCAAAGAACCTAGAGGATAAAAGAAAAAAATTTTCTACCTCAACAGATCCCATTACTTGTTTCATAATAGAATATGTGCAAAAACTTAGATATCTTCAACTATAGTATATTTAAATTTTGCAGAGTAAAAGTGTCAATTTAAAAAATCTAGAGGCTTCCAGTCAAGATGGAAGCATTGGCAGACATGGTTTGCCTCTTCACATGACCACATAAAAATTACAAGTAAAATATAGAATAGTCATCACTCAGAAATGCCAGAAATCGAGTTGAATGGAAGTCTGACAACTACAGAATTAAAGAAACCACATACATTGAGACTGGGAGGAAGGGCACAGACGCAGAACAGGCTGGTCTCTCGCCCACGTGTTGTGGATAAAAATTCAGAGGAATATGTCAGAATGGAGGAGGACCAGCCCCACACCAGGCCCCCCAGGCCAGGTCTCTAGTGCCAGAAAGATAAATCCCCACAACTTTTGGCTGCAAAAACCAGCAGGGATTGAGTCAGTGGAAAAACCTTCTAGTGTCCCAAGTAGTTCCTCTTAAAAAACCCATTCACAGACTCAACTACTCAGACTCACTCCCTCTGAGATCCAGCACCAGAATGGGAGCTTGAAGGGCAACAGTGGCATACTAGAAGAGGTGGAAGTGTCTGGCATTGGGGTAAGCAGAGGTCACTGTCCCTTTTCTGAGCCCTCTCCCTGCAGAGCCATGGAGTCAGCAGGCTGGTGCCATATTTGAGACTCCATCTACAGTTAACACTGTAGATCTCCACCTTGGAGATCTCCAGAGACTCTGCCCCGCCCAACTTATGGGTCCACCCAAGCTGCGTTCCCATACGAATAACTGGTCTTGGCTCATGCTTTACAACTTCCAAAATCCTCTCAAACAAGCAACAGCTGGCCTCAGTGAGCTCCAGGCTGGGCACTAGCAGCATTCAGATTAGCTTCACAGCTTGTCTTTGCCTGGGAATCTCCAGGCCCACCAAGGGTAGCAGACATCCCAGATTGCTTTAGAGCTCAGGAAGGGTGGCCCCAGGCAAAACACAGGCGGGGGCTGACCTTGGCCTGTAGCACCCAGGAAACCCCAGGGCTAGGGCATCCAGTGAACTGCTACAGACCATTTTGGAGCACTGCTACCCTGCTCCTACACAACTGATACTCCACGGAGGGTAGAGGTTGGTGGTAAGTCACAGCCAGTCCTTGCAGCTGACTGGCTGCCACTGATGTGCCAGTACCACCCAAGACTCAACTACAAGAGGCGGATGTACTCAGCCCACAAGAAGGGCACACACTTCAAATAGCCAGCTTGAGTGATAGGGTAGGCTGTGCCATTGGACCCTATAGGACACCTATTACATCAGAGCATACTACCAAGACAAGGAGTCAAAGAAGGTCTATCCAATACATAGAAATAAACACAGGGAGGCTGCCAAAATGAGGAGACAAAGAAACATGGCCCAAATGAAAGAACAGATCAACTCCAGAAAAAGAGCTGAACAAAATGGAGATAAGCAATCTAACAGACGCAGAGTTCAAAACACTGAATGTTTAAGAATGTTATAAGAATGTTCAAGGAACTTAGTGAGGACCTCAGCAGCATAAAAAATATCCAGTCAGAAATGAAGGATTTACTAACTGAAATAAAGAACAATTTACAGGGAAACGAAAGTAGAATGGGTGAAGCTGAGAATCAAATCTGTGATTTAGAACATAAGGAAGCATGGAGAGGCTGGGATGGGAAAAATAGACAAAAAACTGTATTTGAAAAATAACTAAATAAAATTAATTTAAAAATAAAAAAAAGAACATAAGGAAGCAAAAATAAATAAATAAACATACACAACCAGTTAGAACAAAAAGAAAAAAATTGAGTAAAATGACAGTAGTATACATAGCTTCTAGAACAACTTCTACAGGTCCAACATTCTCATCACAAGGGTGCCAGAAAGAGAAGAGGAAAAGCAAGAAATTGAAAATCTATTTGAAAAAATGATGAAAGAAAACTCCCCTAATTTGGTGAAGAAAATAGACATACAAGTCCAGAAAGCATAGGGAGTCCGAAACAAGTTGAATACAAAGAGGACCACACCAAAGCACATCATAATTAGAATGCCAAAGGTTAAAGATAAAGAGGGAATCTTAGAAGCAGCAAGAGAAAAGGAGATAGTTACCTACAAAGGAGTTCCCATAAGACTGTCAGCTGATTTCTCAAAAGAGACCTTACAGGCAAGAAGGGACTGGCAAGAAGTATTCAAAGTGATGAAAAGCAAGGACCTACATCCAAAATTACTCCATCCAGCAAGGGGCACATAAAAGTGCTTCGCAGACAAGGTGGAGCTAAAGGAGTTCATAACCACCAAGCCCTTATTATGAGAAATGTTAAACAGACTTTTTAAAGAAAAAGATGGCCAAAACTATGAACATTAAAATGACAACAAGCTCACAAACATCAATAACTAAATCTAAAAAATAAAAACAAAAACTAAGCAAACAACTAGAACAGGAACAGACTCATAGGTATGAGAATCATTTGGACGGATATCAGCTGGGAAGGGGAAGGATGAGAAAGGGGGAAATGGTGCAGGAATCAAGAAGCATAATTGGTAGGAACAAAATAGACAGGGGGTGTTAATAGGAGTATAGAAAAGGGAGAAGCCTAAGAACTTACATGCATGACCCATGGACATTTACTAAGGAGGAGGGTATAGCTGGTAGGAAGGTGGGTACCAGGCAGAGGGGGAAAAGGGAAAAAAATGGGACAAATGTATCAGCATAATCAATAAAATAAACTTAAAAAATTTCAAAAAAAGAAAAAGAAAAAAATCTAAAGTATGTACTGAACTAGTGAATAGTGAAATAATATTAACAGAAAGTACCACTGGTGGGTTTTTTTAAAGATTTTATTTATTTATCTTTAGAGTGGAAGGGAAGGAGAGAGGGGGAGAAATATCAATGTATGGTTGCCTCTGTGCATCCCCCACTGGGAACTGGTCTGCAACCCAGGCATCTGCCCTGACTGGGAATCAAACCTTGATCCTTTGGTTTGTAGGCCCACAGAAAGGACTACTGTTTTGAAGGACACTTTGTTATAATCTCAAGATGAAAATAAAATAATCTCAGAATCCACCTCCCATACATCTTCAAAGTTCAGTTCAGACAACCTTGTATTTTAAGGCAAGTTCCTCTGATTCTTAATTCTGTATTCTTAATATCATACCACTGTTCAAATGAGGGGAAAAAAACAATAAAATAGGAATATATAAAATCCCACAATAAAAAAATTTTTAACTTAAAACCACCTTTGCCATGGTCTCCAGTACCCCACAGGTTAAATAACAGCTCGTTTCCTCTCTTCTTCCCTGTAATTATTCATGTACCCTCTCACTACTCACTGGAAATGCAGTACAGATTAACAAATCTTTAAATAATTTCTATAATTTGTTAAGCATTATGAAAGATGAAAAATTGCAAGAAATGGAAATCCTGACACTGAAGGGCTTGTGACCTGGAGGGTATACCTGACAAAGCGTCAGTACTCCACAGCAGAGCACTCAGGGAGCCCTGAGCAGGGCTGCCTGGGTAGGGGGAGGGAAGCCATCCTGTAAGGGGTGTCACTGCAGCTGGGCCAAGGCGCATGGTCTATCACCATGCTGTAAAGGAGGAGGGGATGCACCCAAAGAAGAGAATGGTATGAACTTTGGTATACATCATCTGGAGGGCTTGTTATAACATAGAGTTATAACTCTGGGCTGTATCCCTCGATTTCTGACATTGGTAGGGCCTGAGAATTTGCATTGATATCCAATTCCCAGGTAATGCTGATGCGATGCTGTTGGTCCATGGACCACACTTTGAGAATGACTGGTATAAGAAAAATGCATGACCTGTTTGGAGAATCCCAATTAGTTCCCATGGTCAGAAATAAAGCTGGCATTAATTTATAAGAAGCTCCTTTTTTTCCCCAAAAAAGTTTCCATTTCATTAGTTTACTTTAGTTTTGTTACACACTTTAAAAATTATGACAACAGGGATAAAAGTGAGCAATGTTAACATATAAAAGAGTTAGAGGGCTTAACAATTTTTTATGTAAAATATTTTAAAATACAGTAATTTTAAAAAATTGTTGAACTCAGGGCATTTTTAAATAAAGTTTAAAGCTTTCATAAACCATCTTAAATTTACTTTTAAACATTCAAGTGGTTTAGAGCACTTCATACCTCCTAAGATGACTATAATAAAAAATGGAAAATAACAAGCACTGGAGATAAATCAGAACCCACAAACAGTGCTGGTGAGAAGGTAAAATGGTGCAGCCACTGTGAAAAAGTTTGATAGTTCCTCAAAAAGCTAAAAATGGACTTCCGGCCAAGATGGAGGCGTAGGTGAAAACACTGTGCCTCCTCGCGCAACCAAAATTAAGGACAACAAAGATTTAGAAACAAAAACACAAGCAGAACAGACAGAAAACTGAACCGTACGTAAGTCCAACAACCATTCAGCCAGACCAGTAAGAGGGGCAAAGTCAGTGTCCAGCAGAGAGGGGTCGCAGCAGGAAAAGGAGGTGGTTGGCAGACCCGGGTGTGCAGGTGGCGTGGGGCTACCAGAACCTGTGAGGGGAGAAAACAAGCAGACCAAGTGAGGCACTCGAGGCAGTTGGCTGACCACAGTCACACATTCATGTGCAGATAAACCAGGTAAAAATGGGCATCAAGACAAACCGAGCCACCCAGGGCCCCAGCGATGGGAAATAAAGCCTAAAAGCACTGATAGAAAACACTTGTGGGGGTTGAGGCACAGGGAGAGACTCCCAGCCTCACAGGAGAATTCACTGGAGAGACCCACAAGGTCCTAGAATGTACACAAGCCCACCCACCTGGGAACCAGCATGAGAAAAGCCCAATTTGTTTGTGGGAAGAGGCAGAGGGGACTGAAACACAAGAGAGAGCAGAAAAAAACACCATTGTTCCCTTTCTGACCTCACCCCCACATACAGCATCACAACCCAGCACTGTGAGTTGCCCCACCCTGGTAAACACCTAAGGCTCCCACCTTCACTATGTAATAGGCACAACCTGACCTAAATATTATGGCTCAAACACAAGAACGAATCAAAGCCCCAGAGCCAATACTTTTAAGTGACCAAGAGACAGCCAACCTGTCAGGTGCACAGTTCAAAACACTGGTGATCAGGATGCTCACAGAACTGGTTGATTCTGGTTGCACATTAGATAAAAAAGGAAGGCTACAATAAGTGAAATGAAGGAAAATGCACAGGGAACCAATAGTGATGAAAAGGAAACTGGGACTCAAATCAATGGAGTGGACCAGAAGGAAGAAAGAAACAGCCAATCAGAAAAGAATGAAGAAACAAGAATTCAAAAAAGTGAGGAGAGGCTTAGAAACCTCCAGGACATCTTTAAAAGAGCCAACCTTCGAATTATAGGGGTACCAGAAGGAGAAGAGGAAGAGCAACAAGTGGAAAACTTATTTGAACAAATAATGAAGGAGAACTTCCCCAATCTGGCAAAGAAAATAGACTTCCAGGAAGTCCAGGAAGCTCAGAGAGTCCCAAAGAATCTGGACCCAAATAGGAACACAACAAGGCACATCATAATTATATTACCCAAGATTAAAATGAAGGAGAGAATCCTGGAAGCAGCAAGAGATAAGGGTACAGTCACCTACAGAGGAGTTCCCATCAGACTGTCAGCTGATTTCTCAAAAGAGACCTTGCAGGCAAGAAGGGGCTAGAAAAAAGTATTCCAAGTCATGAAAGGCAAAGACCTACATCCAAGATTGGTCTATCCAGCAAAGCTTTCATTTAGAATGGAAAGGCAGATAAAGCGCTTTTCAGATAAGGTCATCATCACCAAGCCATTAACTGTACAAAATGTTAGAAAAACTTACCTAAGAAAAAGAAGATAAAAATATGAACAGTAAAAAGACAGCAAACTCACAGATCTTAACAACCACACCTAAAACAAAAGCAAACTAAGCAAACAACTAGAACAGGAATAGAACCACAGAAATGGAGATCACATGGAAGGTTAGCAACAGGGGAGTGGAAGGAGCGGGGGAGAAGGTACAGAGAATAAGTAGCATAGATAGTGGGGAGAAAATAGGGGAGCAAGAGTAGAGTGGGAAATGTAGAAGCTAAAGAACTTATGACACATGGACATGAACTAAAGTGGGGGGAATGTGGATGGGAGGGGGTGTGCACGGTGGAGGGGAATGAAGGGGAAAATGGGATAACTGTAGTGGCATAATCAATAAAATATATTATAAAAAAAGCTAAAAATGGACTTACTACATCACTCAGCAATTCCATTTCTAGGTATATACCTAAAAGAATAGAAAGCAGAATCTCAGATACTCTAAACCAACATTCACTGCATGCTACGATCAGAATGTTTGTGTCCCCTTAGAATTCACATGTTGAGATTCTAACACCCCATGTGATATGGTAGAGAGGCTTTGGGGAGGTGATTAGGTCATGAGAGTGGAGTCCTTATGAATAGGATCAGTGCTCTTTATAAAAGAGGCCACAAAGCTCCCTAGCTACTTCAGCCAAGTGATGATTCAATGAGACATCTGCAACCCCCGAAAAACCCTCACCAGACTATGCTGGCATCCTGAACTTGAATTTCCAGCTTCTACAACTGTGAGCAATAAATTTCTGCTGTTTCTAATCCATCCAGTCTGTGGTATTTTATTATGCAGCATGAACTAACACACTGCAACATTATTCCAAGTAGCCAAAAGGGGCAAACAACCCAAGTGTTCAACAGCAGATGAGTGGATAAACAAAATGTGGTATATACAATGGAATATTATTCAGCTATAAAAAGTAAAGTTCTGATACAAGCTGCAACATGAATAAACCTTGAAAAAACATTGTACTAACTGAAATAAGCATAACACAGAAGGACAAATATAATTCTCTTATATGAAATATCTACAATAAGTGAATTCATAGAAACAGAAAAATACATTAGAGGTTATGAGGGTTTGGAGTGAGGGGAAAATTGCGTAATCGTTACAGAGTTTACATGTGATGTGATGAAAAGTTTTTGAAATAGTGGTGATGGTTGCCCAACACCATGAATGTAATGAACACTACTAAATTACAGACTTAAAAATGGTTAAAATGGCAACTGTTATATTACATATATTTTACCACCCCATAAAAGCTCAAATGGTTTAGTCTCAAATATTTGTTCTCATAACCCACTGTAGATTAAATTGCTGATATCAGTAGTTTGATTTGAGTTTAACTGAGCCCTTATATTATAAAGACATGTCATACTGGTCCCATTTAGTCTACAGTATTTATATGCTCACCAAGAAAACCCACTTATGGGAAATTAGGCAACAGTTTTAACCCAATTTAGTCTAATCAGCTGTGAAAGACGAAACAGTTACAAAAACTAGCTCACTAATCAGAGACCAGGCAGGTACACGAATGCTACAGAAGTAGTCTTGTTTCAAAGAAAAGGTATCTAATTTCATTTTTTTCCAAATTATGTACAAAACAAACTGCCTGGTGAAAGCACATGAAGTGTTCCAACAGATAGACTGGTGGCACGCATCACAAAACAGATTACTATCATTGACCATAAAAATTATATTAGACTCAAATTATAAAACGAGGTCCCTGCTATACAGGATATTTGAAATGAGCTCCTCATCTGGTATACTTTCCTCTTCTACAACCTCTAAGTTGACTCTTGACTTCCTACCTCAAAACTGTAAGCTCCGTGAGGTGGGCTGTGACTCTGCCTTCACTCTTTGTATTTACAGACTCCTGTGCATGTGAAGTCTATCAGTGTTAGGTGAAAATCCATGTAAGCATAGCATAGATCACACAGGCAGGGTTAAGGGTCACTCGAATTTATGAATCTAAAAATCTTTCTGTCCTTAATGTATAAACTTGGTATCTGTTAATATAATCTTAAAATCCTAACCAATTCATTTTTTGGTAAATATTTATGTACTTATTGATAGAGAGAAGGGAAGGGAAGGAGAAAAAGAGGGAGGGAAACATCAATGTGTGGTTACCTCTCGTGTGCCCCCTACTGGGGACCTGGCCTGCAACCCAGGCACATACCCTGGCTGGGAATCAAACCAGCAACCTTTTGCCTCACAGGTCCATGCTCAATCCAGTGAGCTACACCAGCCAGGGCTAACCAGTTCATTTTTTACACAACAGATTAATTATCCCATCAGGTGACTCTTAGAGAATCACCTTGGAAGAAAACTATGCAGATCCACTTGGGGGAAAAAAAGACAAGCTGTCCTATGTGTTTAAATTACAGCAACAAGTTAATAATGTAAAAAAACTCTGTCATGAAATCCAGGCACTGCTGCTCCAAACTTCTTACACCTCTGAGAACACCAAAGATATGCATGCTAGCCCCAATGCTTAATGATCTTATGAACTATCCTTTTGGGGGAAGGGGAAAAGATCATTTAGAAATAGCTGTGGCTTTTGACAGCTGCAACTAAAATTTTAGCTCCTAGGAAACAGTTGCTTAATGCAGGTCCCAGGATCCTAACAACTAATACCACTGTGTTCTAAAAACCACAAAATGTACTTTGCAGTGAGAAAATATTTCAAGTTTCTTAACATTATGCAGTAAAATGTTAGTGAGTTACCAGGTCTAAAAATCGTAATACATGTCATAAATCACCTCCTCGATACTAATGTATCAATACAACCACAGGAAAGAAATATGCCAGTAGCCTTGGCAGAGGCCAGAGCCTCAGACAGGATCACAGCCCTGGCTGACACCTCAGCTGCTGCCTGCTGAACCTCTGAGCAGAGAATCAGCCACACCAGCCAGAGGCTGGACTAGAGAGTTGTGGGATGATAAATATATGTGGGTATAAGCCACTTAGTTTGTGGTAATTCATTGCACAGTTATAGATAACTAACACAGTCATCTAAGACACCTTTACATGTTCCCCAAAGTTAAACTTGGCATTACATAACACTTTACTGAAGTTACTCATTTTAACAGGGTAAAAAAAATGTGGGATACTCTGGTTAAATGATCTTGACTATTAAAAGTCTGACCTCAGACAAGGAAAAAACCAACGTAACATATGTGTGTATGGGAGGGGGGGAAAAGTAGACGCCATTCAGGCTTCAGAAATCTTACAGTATTTTCAGACTCAGAGCCTACATTGTACCTAGAAGTCATGGTGATCACTATGTGATACAGCAGCCCATTTTCTAGACAAGCCACAGACATAATACTGACTTGCCCAGGCTCTCAAAGCTAATGAGCAGTGCAGGAGGAACGAGAGCCCAGGTCCCCAGCACACAGAGCTGTCCCCTCAGAAAGAGGGGGCAAGTATTGGAAAAAATTCAAAGACTAAAAGGAGCACTAAAGATGGCAAAGGTTACTAAAGCACAACTACTACATTACAAATGTCTTCCATATCTTTATAGAGCAATGGTCTTCAGCCAAGGACAATTCTGCCACCCAGGGGACATTTAGTTTTCACTACCAGGAGAGGAGGATAAGTGCTTCTTGCTTCTAGGACACAGAGGCCACAGATGCTGCTGAACACCCCATAAAGCACAGGACAGCGCCCACAGCACAGGATTATTGGGCCCCAAATGTCAGCAGTGCTGAGGTTGAGAAAACCTGCTGTGAAGGATCAGTTATCCCCGTTACCCCTGTCAACGCCTTATAGCACTTTGACTTGCTTCAACTGTGCCCTTGCACTCTCAGAAAGCAAAGCTCTCCCACATCCCAATTTTCTTTGCCTTGGGCTTTCATTGATTTTTTTTTTTACTTGAGCTGTCAACAAAGACTAAATTTCTCACCCCTTATTTTCAGCAGATTGTATCCTGCTCGGACAGCAGAGACCCAACTACACAGCTCACTGTTCCTTCTGACAGACAAAGTCAAAGCACTACTGTGTATACTGTATTTTAAAAACAGGTTTTATACACTGACCAAAATCTGGCGACCTACCAGCGAAGGACTGTGGAATGTGAGTGTGCATGACACACAGTTGAGGAGCACCACTTAGTCTAAACTGCTGGCAGCAAACAGATACTACACGGCCCAAGCAAAGGATACAAATGGCTGATGGAGGAAGGGGTCAAAACAACGGGAGCGGCAGAGACCCTGGTGATCTGGAGAGCACAGCTCTGTCTCAAGAGCCAGCTGCTACTCAGCTCAAACCAACTGCTGCCACACAGTAATGTGGGCTCAATACTGCCAGATATTCTGATTTTCCAAGAAAACTTGAGTGTCTGGACTTGTGTTTGGAACCACTCAGTTTTAACATACTGGCTTACAGTGTTAAAAACTTTATGGGCCCAACATTCTGGACCACCTCTTTGAATTTTATGGTCTGGAAATTATAATAAAGGTGAATGAAGAGGTTCCAAACAGGCCAAATTCAGGGTATGCTCCGTACATCCAATAGAGTACTAGGGACATTCAAAATGAAGCTAAATAGTAAGGCTCTTGGATGAGGCCAGCAAGTTTCAGGGTGTCTCTATTAATGGTGATGATATTGTAACAACAATAACTCCTAGCAAACACTCCTATAGGACTATATTTCAGGGACTGTCCTAGGCACTTTATATACGGGGGTGAGCAAAAGCAGGCTTAGAGTTAAAGAAGAGTAAACATACTCTTAGAGTTAAACATCTTAGAGTTAAAGAAGAGTAAACAAGAGTAAAGAGTTTACTCTTGTATTATTGTATTATTTGTGTTACAACTGCAAATCTACTTTTGCCACTCCCATATATGAACGTATTTAATCTTACCAGCAACCTTATGAAACTCTCGTGATATAGATGAAAAAATGAGATAAGTGAAATTAAATAACTTGCCTAAGGACACACAACTAGTAAGTACTGGCCTGAGATCTGAAACCCTAGGGCCACAGCTCCCTTCAGAGGCCATGCCCCTGACCACGAGTTCTCAGGATTCTTGTGCTTTTGTCTGTAGGCATAAAGTTCCACATCTCTCATCATCTGTAACTACAGATAAAATATATTTCATCAATCTAAGTTCCCAATACCAACACTTCAATAAGAAAAGGCTAAAGCAATATTCAGTGTACTCTGTCTAAACATGTATGGAATTGGAAATATTTTTTTTCTAAAAGAAAAAGTTAACCCTCCGCTCTCTCAAATGATATTGGTCTACCAGGCTACACTCCTTCTTGTTAGCTGAAGTTTACCTAATGATGATTTGGGCTTCTGCTTATAAAAGAATACTGACAACCATGTGTAAGTGTCATGCTCTCTTGCACTTAAGTCAAAAGAGATAAAAGAATTGGCCACACCCTTTGACTATAGTGGAAAGAACTACTGCAAAAATTCTAAAACCCACCAATTTATAGCATCAAGTTGTCCTACCCATGGAAATCGCAGACGCACCATGCATGGCAGCATCATTACTAAAATTACTAAAACTGCTTTAAACATATGGATTTGAAATCCCTAATGACTTAGCAAATAAAATTAAACTTTAGAGCACCTAGTATTTAAATTAACTTCACATTTCACTTCATTTTAAAACAAGAGCCCTTGCTATAATAAATTCAGGGGAACTGGCAGTTTTGAGCTGAATTTAAAAAAGAAAATACAATTTTCACCTTTAATAGGAGCTCTGTGATTTGCTGTTTTTCATGAACCCTATTTTCCACTTCAGAATCAAAGGCTCCAAAGAAAGGAGTTTGCATTTTGTTCTTGCAGATAAAAAAAACTGGTCTAACATTAAAAATGTATAGACTTTATTTAGAGATGAAAAGAAACTTTTAGTATTTTAAATATCATTACTTCTAAATCTGCTTAGAAATCCAAATAAACTCTTACTTTAAAGTAGACAGAAACTTAAACTGCTGGGAAAAAGAACTCTGCACACACAGAAACATAAATAGAGATTAACAAGTAAATTTAACAAGATGCTAACATATAACATATATGCGTTAACAATCACTTTCAAGAAAGTGCTAAAAACCATCAGTACTAGTCCACCTTCCTTAATACATGCTGCAGTCTAAAATGTTTATATTTCCTATTTTCTCTCCAGTAAATAAAACTGCTCAAACTTTTTTTTAATGAAGCAAAAAGGAAGAATACACTCTCAGAACACCAGGCAAACATTCACTAAACCACCCCAGGTGATGCTTCCCAGAGTATTTAAATGCCCACTCAGTCTTATATCTTTGAAACAAAAAACAAGAATCAGCAATGACAAAACTGAAGGATTCTTTAAGGAAATAATTTGTGGACTTTAATCATTCAAACTGCTAGAGATGAATAGGAAAACATCACCTGAAATATATGTAAGTAAAGGGAAATTTTACTTGAGACTAATTCAGTATTTCCTTAGAAAAGAATAAAGTTCACTATTTACCAATGTCAATGTAAGAAAAATCTGGGCATTACAGAAAAATCTCCCAAACAGCAGTCAATGGCCCACTCACTTCAAGTAATATTGGTAATGGGTGCATTCCAGTATAACAAAAATAATAACTTAGCCTAGAAGTCTACTAGAGTTCACTGTAACGGGATTTGAGCTGTAATTAAATTTGATTAGATTGGTCAAAATCTCAAGTTCAAAAGAATTATCAGCATGAATGGATGAAAAGTCCTTTTACACGGGCATTCTGAAAGTATGAAAAGGGCTGACACAGCAAGCACCAAAGACTGAAAAGCAAGTGACGCTCCCCAGAGCAATGGAGAAGGGCTAACAGCTGAAACTCACAGGCCAAGTGCGGAGCAAGTGAAATTCCAGATGGTTCAGAAAGCCCGGTCATTTATTAAATATTAAGTACTGTTATTTTTAACTGGATTTTCCCCAGATATAGCCAAATATGTTATCTATAAAATGTGAAAAACTGAAGCAAATATATATCCCCTTTTTCAAAAACTTCTACAATGAGGAAGATTTCCAGAGAGTTATATTCAAACAATCATGATGTTAATTTTAAAAAAAGCACCTATAAGCTAAAAAGCCAAACCTATCTATCTGAAGAAAAGAAGATATCACAGAACTTATCATATTATTATTTGGAGATGTTTAACTATTATTTTATAATAAAGGATGACCTGTTTGTTACACATGCACATGTGCAAATGCAAGTTTTTGTTCCCCTTGAATTAATTCTATTTTGGCTGCATTAAAAAAAAAAAGGTTCCTGGCCATGTGGCTCAGATGGTTGGGGCATCCTCCCATACACCCAAAGGCAGCAGGTTCAATTCTGGGTCAAGGCACATATCTAGGTTGCAGGTTTGATTCCCAGTCAGGGCACACAGAGGTGGCAACTGCTCAATGTCTATCTCTTTCACCCTCTCTCACTCTTCCTCACCCCCTGTCCCTCTCCCTTTCTGTCTAAAAACAATAAACATATCCTCGGGTGAGGATTAAGAAAAAGAAGAAATATTTTTAAAAATTAAAAAAGAGACAGTAAAAGTAACCAGCATAGCACACTGTGCTGAGGTTAACACAGATTTCAGAAGCAATTAAAAAAATAGTATTACAGAAATTTATATATAAAAGCTTGTTGTTGTTAATCATTTTAAAAAACAGATATATTGAAATTTGTCTATGCATATTTATATACATATCAAATGAACTGTATATATAAATATATAAGTGTATGTACAGTAATACAAATGAACTGTATATATAAGTGTATAAATGTGTGCACAATAATACAATGTATAAATGTATGTAAAAATGTACAATACAATAATGTGTATGCTTTATTATATGTACACATACACACATACCAAGAGTACCTTTTCAACAAAATGAAGTTAGTTAATTCAGCATACATACCTTATATTTTAAGACAAATTTTTATGTTAGAAATTTTCTCTGATTATTATGCTATTATCTACACCTTGGGTTGGCCAAAAAGTTCATTTGTTTTTTTCCATAAGATGGCTCTAGTAATACTTAATTGTCTTCAACTTCATTCAAAACGTTTTTGTTAGATTGTATTGAGATAGCTGTCATATCAGTGTGCATTTAAAAAAAGGTATCAAAATTGGTGAAATTTTGTGTAGCCATTTTAATATTGAAGACAGAAGAAAATAAGCAATATTTTTAGCATGTTATGCTTTATTATTTCAAGAAAGGTAAAAATGCAACTGAAACACAGAAAATGGTTTGTGCAGTGTACAGAGAAGGACTGTGGCTGATCAAACCTGTCAAAAATGGTTTACAAAGTTTCGTGCTACAGACTTCTCGGTGGATGATGGTCCACAGTTTGGTAAACCTGTTCTGGTTGATGGTGATCAAATTGAGACATTAATTGAGAACAATTAATGTTATACCATGTGGTAGATAGCTGACTTGGTTAAAATATCCAAATCAATAAAGTTATTGGCAAAAATGAAAACCGTGTCTTTTATTTTGTGGAAAAACCATGCAGACTTTCTGTCCAACCCAGTACCTAGGGATTGTGGAAGGGCAAGACTTTTTTCAAGAGATGGAAACAGTCTGTGCCAAACGAAGCAGGTGTGAGATATCTCAAAGATGAAAGTAATTCTCCAAATAACAACGTCATCGTGTAATGCTTTCCTGACATGTACAACTTTGCTATTCCTCTCTGAGACTTAATTCAAAGCACTATGCTTGTGATCTTTCCTAACAGATGAGTAGTCTGATTGGTGCACATTTCTAGGGGTTGTCAGCATTGAAAATTCAATAGTGATCTCATGGAAAATGAGTAAGAAGGCAGCCACAGCAGACAAGTGACTGTACCCTCTAAATGTTCTTTGCTTAAAGGCTTAATTTTATAAGCAAAATAATTATTGGTGGGATTCTTTTATTGTAAAAACTGTTTATTTCAAATCATTAGTTTTAAAATAACTCTAATCCCCCACCAAGAAAAAGAAAATCCCATGAAAAAAAATCATTCATATTATTTACCTTTTTGTCCGCTAAAAAAAAAAAACAAACAAAAAACTATGCTGAAAGTGACATAAATGTATCCTTCAGGAATTTCTCATTACATCAAAATATTTTTATACAATTTATGACAAAAGGTTTTGCTGGAGAAGAAAAAATATTAATTTCTCTGGTTTCTGTAATACTATCCAACAATTCACTATTCTCCTGATTTATCAAATAACTGTAGAATTTAACTTTTTTATTATAAAATAGAAATCTTTTAACTGAAGTTGGAATCATCTAGCCCAATGGTTCTCAGACTTCAGTGAGCACCAGAATCACACGGGGGTGCTCATAAAACACAGTTGTGAGTACCACAGCCACCACTCACCCCCAGTTTCCAACTCAGGAGGTTTGGGGTGGGTCCCCTGCAAGGTTTACATTTGCAAACAGTTCCCAGGTAATACTGATATGGCTGGTCACAGCTGACCACACCATATGTAGAGAACCAAGGACCTTGTCAATATTTTCTTTCTCTTTTTATTAGCAAAGTTGGTAATGGGGAAAAATGAACACTGAAACATGGTATATGGTATACTATCCTTAGCAGAAATAAAAGAATTCTGATCCTTATAATTAAGATGTTGACATGAAGAAAGTCTAGGACAGGCAAAGGGTAGGCATTAGATATGATCTAGTCCAAGATTTAGCAAACATTTTCTGTGAAGAGCTAGATAATAAATATTTGAGGCTTTGCGACCATTTACTGTCTGTCACAATTACCTGACTCTGCCACATTGTGTGAAAGCAGCCAGAGACAACATGTACAAAAATGAGTGGCTGTGTGCCCATAAAACTTTATATAAAAACAGCCTGTGGTTTAGCAAGGCCCTTAAGTTTACCAACCATTTTAAAAAGAGAAAACCAAAGCCAAGGGAGAGTAAACAACTGTAAAAGGCATAAGACAGTAAGCTACATAATCACAACCAGAACTTCAGTATCCTAATGCATATATATTATAGTAAAGAAGCTTCTGTTATGGTAGTATTTTTAAAAAGATTTTATTTAGTTATTTTTAGAGAGGGGAAGGGAGGGAGAAAGTGAGGGAGAGAAACATCAATGTGTGGTTGCCTCCCCAAGCTCCCCACTGGGGACCTGGCCAGCCAGGCAGGCATGTCCCTTGACTGGGGATTGAACCAGAGACCCTTTGGTTCACAGGCCAGCACTCAACCCACTGAACCACACCAGCCAGGGCTGTTATGGTAATATTTTGATAAAGAAGAGGCACAAAATGAAATCTGCTATAAAAGCTCATGTAATTTAATGACCTGTCAAAAAAAAGAAGACTTTACTTAAAGCAGGGGTGTCGAACTCATTTTCACCAGGGGCCACATCAGCCTGGCAGTTGCCTTCTAAGGGCCAAATGTAATGTTATGACTGTATCACTGTAACTACTCCTTAACAGTTAAGCAAGGGCTCAGCACTGCTACTGGGTAGAAGCAAGGTGCTGGGCCAGATAAAACAAGGTGGAGGGATGGATTCGGCCTGAGGGCCTTGTGTTTGCCACCTGTGACCTAAAGAGTATAGTTAGTACTCTTTAATTAATAAAAGACATTGCTAATTAATATTTCTAATACTATTTCTAAATAGGAGGCCACACAGTATGGAACTCTGCCTGGACCACTGTCACAGGGAGGTCCTGCACCTTGCATTTGGTTGAAGCAGGGCCTGCAATGGAGCACTCTGATCAGGGACAATAGAGAGGGAAATTCAAGGGTTTCTCAGTCCTCAACCTCTCGGTTTTCACCTTTCACATCGAGTCCACCATCCATTCAATGCCTCTCCGTACAAAAAGGGTTCCCAATGATACTAGAGTTTTCCCACATGAAAATCAGAGAAGGTAGTAAATTATGACACTTAAATTAAAAACAGGACTTCTGGTCAAGACGGAGGTGTAGGTGGACACACTTTACCTCCTCACGCAACCATAGAAAGAATTACAATTAGATCTCAAAACAAGTATCACCCAGATCCATGAGGAAACTGAGCTGCATGGAAGTCCGACAACCAAGGATTTAAAGAAGCCACATTCATCCAGATGGGTAGGAGGGGTGGAGCTGTGGAGGCAGCAGAGATGCAGTACTGCACAAAGTGGCTGTGACTGTGGAACAAGCAATCCCACATTCACATGTGGTAGATAAAACTGAAAAGGGAAGCCTTAGGGGCAAGTGATCCCAGCCCCAGGCCAGACCATATGGCCCAGGGTTCCAGTGCCAAGAAGATAAATCCCCTTAACTTCTGGGTATAAAAACCAGTGGAGGTTGGGGCAGTGGACGAAATTGCCAGATTTTCAGGAAACTTGCTTAAAGGGCCTGCAGGTCTTAAAACATACACAAACCCACCCAATATGGGCTTCAACACCAGGGCAAAAGCTGGAAGGGCACCAGTAGCACATGGGAAGTGGATAAAATGAATGGAAATGGGGTGAGTGCTGGGCAAACCTCCAGAAGCCAGGAAGCAGCACTGGTCCTTTTCTGAGCCCTCCCCCTAAACAGAGCCACAAAGTGGTGAAGTGGGTTGCCCTGCTCTGGTAAGGCTCTGCCCCACACAATTTATATGTGCCTTTTCTACAATGGACCACCCTACTAAGACAAAGAGTCAAAGCAGCTCTACCCAATACACAGAAACAAACACAGGGAGGCTGCCAAATTGAGGAGGCAAAGAAATATGAAACAACAGAATAAAACCCCAGGAAAAGAATTAAATGAAACAGAAATAACCTATCAGATGCAGAGTTCAAAGCACTGGTGATCAGGATGCTCAGAGAACTCACTGCGTATGGCCACAACATAAAGGAAGAAATGAAAGTTACACTAAGTGAAATAAAAATATACACAGAACCATTACTGGAGGGGAAGAAGTGAGGTTTAAATCAACGATTTGTACCATAAAGAAGAAATAAACATTCAACAGAACAGAATGATGAAACAAAAATTCAAAAAAACAAGGAGAGGCTTAGGAACCTTAGGCTCAGTTGGGACAATTTTAAATGTTCCAACATCCAAATCATTGGGGTGCCAGAAAGAGAAGAGGAAGAGCAAGAAATTGAAAGTTTGTATGAAAAAATAATAAAAGAAAACTTCCCTAATTTGGCAAAGGAAATAGGCATATGAATCCAGGAAGGAGAGTCCCAAACAAGTTGGACCCAAACAGGACCACATTAAGACACACTGTAATTAAAATTCCAAAGGTTAAAGATGGAGAATCTTAAAAGCAGTAAAAGAAAAGTAGAGAGTTACCTACAAAGGAGTTCTGTAAGTCTGTCAGCAAATTTCTCAAAAGAAACTTTGCAGGCAAGAAGGGACTGGCAAGGAGTATTCAAAGTGATGAAAAGCAAGGACCTACAACCAAGATTACTCTATTCAGCAAAATTATTATTTCTTATTGAAGGGCAGATAAAGTGCTTCCCAGACATGGTAAAGCTAAAGGAGTTCGTCATCACCAAGCCATTATTCCATGAAATGTTAAAAAGGACTTATTTAAGAAAAAGATCAAAACTATGAACATTAAAATGGCAATAAATTCACAACTCTTAACAACTGAATCTAAAAAACAACCTAAGTGAACACAAGAATAAGAACAGAATTGTAGATATGGAAATCATCTAGAGGTCTATCAGTTGGCAGAGAAAAGGGTGAGAATGGAGGAAAATGTGCAGAAATTAAGATACATAATTGGTAGGTACAAACTAGACAGGGGGATGTTAAGAACAGTACAGAAAATGAAGAAGCCTAAGAACTTAAATATGCATATGAACTAAGGTGGAGGATTGCTGCAGGGAACGGGTGTGCCAGGTGGAGAGGGACAAAGGGGATAAACTGGGAAATTGTAACAGTATAATCAATAAAATATATTATTAAAAATCAAAAACAATGTTTAGTACAGACTACTAGGTTTGCTCTTAATTCTACCTATTAGATAATTATTAAGTTAAAAAGTATTTAGCTAATGAAAATAAAGCAAATATGTTATCTCTTACTACACAGATAGCTAAAAGTGTATTATATGTATATATATACACACATAAGAAATTGTATGTGTGTGTATGCATACATACCCATGTAAACACATAATCTTTATGCATTCATACTTGCCTAAGCTTTTACTTTTAAAACTAACAATAGAATAAGTGAATATAACTGATAAAGTAAAATTTTGTTACCTTATAATTATTTATGCCAATATATTAAAAAATAATAAGCCTGTGAAAACATATTATGAAAAATAAAATGCCCTAGCTTTAACAGTCAAACACAAACTCTAAGAAGTTTTCTCTAAAATTACTGTACCGTTACAAGTAATTCAGCAAGAATGAAGGGTCCTAAATCCGAGATGAAGCTTTAGACATGTGTGATGTATCCTGAGCCATGGTTGAAAAAGCATCTGTTATTTACACATCAAAGGAACCCTGAGTATCCTAAAACAACTAGAGTGAAAAATGTCCAAATCTGATTTCACCCCTGTCTACATGCCTCTTTGAACTAATAATTTAGAGCACTGGTCAGTATGTTGAACTAATTAGCATGCTTAATGCTTGCCAACTCTGACAGCTCTGATTCTTTACTTCAAGAAAAAGAATTTAAAAATAGTGTTAAAAACACACACAAGCAAATTTTAGAAAATGAAAGAACTAGTCCAAGTTGACAAAGTCACATATGTTGAACAACGCCTCAAAAAGTCCCAAAATATGAGTGATACCTATTTAATCCTAAGCTATGAAATGGGTCATAAATGATTTGGTCGTTTTGCTTTGTATAAAATGAATTCGATAGCATTTTTCTCTCTGCAGTCATTTTTTATGAGATTTAACATACATCTACCTTTACTTCAACATTAGGAATCAAAGTAAACTGCCTGACAAGAAGTTAACACTGGTTTTTTAGTTGCAATGACAATCAGTTCATTCTTTTAAGTGAAATCCCACATGTAAGAGCCAAGAACAAAGTGTATGCCTTTACTATTCACACATTTGAGCCTGCTGGACATATTTGCTATAAAGATCTTCCTAATACTTACTTGCAGTAATCAATCAGAAACCCACTATAAGTAGGTTATTAAATATTAAACAGAGAATGTTAATTAGCTAACATCTCCATAATTTTGGGGACCTACTACCAGATGGATATTTTAAAAGCTCTTCCATTAAATACTGATATTCTAAGAAGATACTTTCCTATAATTTACATGAGAACATTACATGGAGCCTTCCAAGCAAATTTCACCTTGGCTTGTAATTTTTATTCTCTTTCTAATTTGAGGCAAGAGTTAAGCACTTAAAAAAAAAAGGTTAACAAAAGCCCCAACCACAAAGGAGGTTTGGTACATGTGATTATAGGCAGGAAGTAGAAGCTTAGTGTTTCAGTATCATGGGAAGCCACAAAGTTATGTTTTTTTTATAAAAGATATTTTTCATTTCTACCAATAACTTTATTGATTTGGATATTTTGAGTATGTTGCCCATCTCTGTGTGGTATAATATTGATTGTTCTCAATTAATGTCTCAATTTGATCACTATCAACTTCAACTGGTCTACCCAACCATGGACCATCATCCACCAAGAAATCCCCAGCACAAAACTTTGCAAGCCACTTTTGACATGTTTGATCAGTCACATCACCTTCTCCATACACTGTACAAATCCTTTTTCTGTGTTTCCGTTGCATTTTTACCTTTCTTGAAATAATAAAGCATAATATGTTGAAAATGTTGCTTATTTTCTCCTGTCTTCAATATTAAAATGGCTACACAAAAATTCACCAATTTTACTAAGTTCTTTTTTAAATGCATGCTGATATGAGAGCTGTCCCAATACAATCTAACAAAGATGTGTCGGATGAAGTTAAAGACAACTGTGTGCTACTAGAGACATCTTAGGGAAAAAAAACAAATGAACTTTTTGGCCAACCCAATGTAAGGTAAAAGATACTCCTTAGAAGACAGCTAGTATGCTTTTTTTTTTAAAGCATGTTTCCCAAGATTGACACATCAATCCCATTAATCTTCACTAATTTTTTCTATTTTGTAAAAGGATTACCCAAAATTCAACTCATCCAGAGGTAAGGATTTACCCCCCAGACTCACTGCTTATTTCTGATACTTGGCAGCACTTTACCACTTTCATTATTATTTTCAACTACTGACGAACTGCTTCACAAAGCAGATAGGTGCCCTTCCAACCACAAATCACAGAAGCCCTCTGAGGGTAACTGTTTTGATCCACATGTTGCTAATTTCATAGCTCTTTACTATACTCCATAAAGGTTTTGGGTGAGCTAAAAACAACTGGGTTACCATCTCAGTACCAATATTTTTCTCACAATCACAGTGAAAATTCTTTTGGGCTGCAGGGAGCAATAAAAATTTCCATAACCTGTCTCTTACATAAAAGCTTCATATTAATTCCATGGTTTGTAGACGTTCCATTCTAGGAAGGCAGTGCTGGACTAAGAGTCAAATAATCTGAGTTCTTGGTTTATCTTTACCACAAACTAGCAGAGTGATCTTGGTAGTCGTGTCAAATCTTGTGTTTTATTATAAAATATTGTGAAGAGGATAACTCTCAAAGAAAACATGCTTCATGCCTAGAGAAAATAAAACACAGATAACACCTTTTCCTTCGAATAGTGAATGGCAGGGTTACTTATACTATATGGCAACAAAACACCAATAACAAAAAAAAAAATGAGTGGCCTAATATGGACAGGAAAATAATACTAACTATATGCTAAATCAAAGTTAGCTGAAGAATTAAGCTTTTCACTCATTGATGGATACGCTGATATATGCATATTAAAGGCAGGGTAATTAAAGAGAAAATAGGTCATTCTTACAAAAATAGAAGGAAGAAAAGGTACAAGATACATAAGTTTTGAGATTTAAAAATATATTTTATTTATTTATTTTCAGAGAGAGGGGAAAGGAAGGAGAGAGGGAGAGAAACATCAATGTGTGGTTGCCTCTCATGTGTCCCCCACTGGGATCTGGCCTGCAACCTAGGCATGTGCCTGGACTGGGAATCGAACCGCTATCCTTTGCTTCACAGGCCCACACTCAATCCACTGAGCTATACCAGCCAGGGAAGTTTTGGGATTTTTTTCAGTCAGTACTTACTATCAGTTCTTTGCGTTTAAGAGATGATTTAGGAAAACAGATGAGAGATATAAGTTTTGGGGTCTTATTAGACAGCCCTTACTATCAATAAAAACAAACAAACAAACAAACAAACAAACAAAAAAAGGGAGCACTGGCCAGTATGGCTTAGTTGGTTGGGTATCATCCTATGGACCAAAAGGTCACAGGTTTGATTCCTGGTCAGGGTACATACCTGGGTTGTGGGTTTGGTCTGTGTAAGGCTATGTACAAAAGGCAATAAATCAATGTCTTTTTCTCACACAGATCTCTCTCTCTCTCTCTCTCTCTCTCTCTCTCTCTCCCCCTCCTTTCCCTCTCCCTAAAATCAATAAGTATGTCCTTGGGTGAGGATTAAAAAATTTTTAAATAAAAGGTAAATGTCTTAGAAAATCAAAACACCATCTTTTTAGACATGGATGTCCAAAAAACATGAACTCAAATGCCTGAGTAGGAAAATAAAAACAAACACATTGCTTGGTATACAGCAATACAAATTTGTTCCAGACAGAGACCCACAAAAATATGGCCCACTGATTTGTAACGAAGGTGTAAAAGCATTTCAATGGAGAAAAGACAATCTTTTCAAAAATGCTATCGGAACAACTAGACATTCATATACAAAAAACAAACCTTGGCCTAAACCTTATCCTTTAAATAAAAATTGAGTTAAATGGATCACAGACATAAATGTCAAACATAAACCAATAAAAGTATTAGAAAAACACCTCAATAACTTGGAGTTAAGTGGAGTTCCTAGACATAACACTGAAAGTACTATTCAAAAAAGAAAAAAGAAATAAATTGGACTTTGACAAAATTAAAACTTATTTTACAACTAATACTGTTCAGAGAATGAAATGCATGCTATAGCTCATCAGAAATTACCTGCAAATCAAATAAGTGACAAGGACTAGTATTTCAGACATATAAAGAACTTTCAAACACACTATAGTAAGTAAGAAACAAACAACCCAACTAAAAAAAAATAGTGCACTGTTAGTGGGAATGAACACTGGTACAGGTACTTTGGAAAACTAAAGTTTTCCAACAACTTTAGTATGGAATTTCCTCAGAAAACTAAAAATGGAACTGCTTTTTAACCCAGCAATTCCACTGCTGGGATAATATTCCAAGAACCCTGAAACACCAATCCAAAAGAACCTATGCACCCCAATGTTCATAGCAGCACAATTTATAATAGCCAAATGTTGGAAGCAACCTAAGTACCCATCAGTAAATGAATGGATCAAAAAACTATGATACATTTACATGATGCTATACTATACAGCAGAAAGAAAGAAGGAGCTCCTACCCTTCATGAACAGCATAGATGGAACTGAAGAGTATTATGCTAAGTGAAATAAGCCAGAAGGTAAGGGACAAATACCATATGATCTCCCCTTTATGTGGAACCTAATTAACATAACAAATAAGCAAGCAAAATATAACCAGAGACATTGAAATTAAGGACAATCTGATAGGAACCAGAAGGGAGGTGGGTGGGGCTAATGTAGGGGAGGGGTGAAGGGTTTTCAGGAACATGTATAAAGGACACATGGGCATAGCCAAGGGGCACTGGAAGAAGGGGAGGGAGGTGAGGATGGCTGGGGTGGGGGGTAGTGGTGGGAGGTAAATTCAGATAACTATAATTGAATAATAATAATAAAATAAATTTTTAAAAGATAGGCAAAAGACACTTCACCAAAGAACATCCACAGATGGCAAATAAGCACATGAAAAGACATTCAATATCATTAGCCATTAGAAAAATGAAAATTAAAAATTCTATGGGATATCAATACACACCTATTATAACGACTAAAATAAAAAATCCTGCAAAAACCAAGTGCCAGTGAGGATTCAGTGCATACATTGCTAGTAGGAATACAAAACTATACAGCCACTATACAAAAGAGTTTGAAAATTTCTTATGAAGTTACCATAAGCTGCCTTTTGGTCAAAATAGAGGCATAGGTAGACAGCTTCACCTCTTCACACAACCATAGAAAGAATTACAACCAGATCTTAAAATCGAGTAATACCCAGAACCATCAGAAAATCAAGCTGTACGGAAGTCCAACAACCAAGGATTTAAAATGGACATATTCAGGAAATCAGATCGACTGTTCCATGTTGCCCCTGGAACTTCCACAGTGTTAAAAAAATAAAATAAAGTGGCCATATTCATCCAGACAGGTGCTTTATCTATCTATATAGGCCATACTGCTAAGACAGGGAGTCAAAGCAGCTCTACCTAATACACAGAAACAAACACAGGGAGACCGTCAAATTGAGGAGGCAAAGAAATATGTCCCAAATGAAAGAACAGAATGAAAAACCCAAGGAAAAAAAACTAAATGAAATGGAGATAGCCAACCTATCAGATGCAGAGTTCGAAACATTGGTGATCGGGATGCTCAGAGAAATGACTGAGTACAGCAAAAGCATAAGGGAAGAAATAAAGGTTACTCTAAGTGAAATAAAGAAAAATATACAGGGAACCAAAAATGAAGAGAAGGAAGCATGATTCAAATCAACAATTTAGAACAAAAGGAAGAAATAAGCATTCAATCGGAACAGAAAGAAGGAACAAAGATTCAAAAAAACAAGGAGAGGCTTAGGAACCTCTGGGACAACTTTAAACATACCAACATTCTATTCATAGGGTTGGCAGAAAGAAAAGAAGAAGAGCAAGAAATTAAAAATTTCTTTGAAAAAATAATGAAGGAAAACTTCCCTAATTTGGTGAAGGAAACAGGTATATGAGTCCAAGAAGCAGAGTCCCAAACAAGTTGGACCCAAACAGAACCAAACCAAGACACACCATAATTAAAATTCCAAAGGTTAAAGATAAAGAGAGAATCTTAAAAGCAGCAAGACAAAAAGCAGAATTACCTACAAAGGAGTTCTGATAAGACTGTCAGCTGATTTTTCAAAAGAAACTTTGCAGGCTAGAAGGGACTGGCAAGAAGTATTCAAAGTGATGAAAAGCAAAGATCTACCACCAAGAATACTCTAGCCAGCAAAGCTATCATTTAGAATGAAAGGGCAGAGAAAGTGCTTCCCAGGCAAAGCGAAGCTAAAGGAGTTCATCATCACCAAGTCATTATTACATGAAATGTTAAAGGGACTTATTTAAGAAAAAGAAAGAGATCAAAACTATGAACATTAAAATGACAACAGACTCACAACTATCAACAACTGAACCTAAAAAACAAAAATAAAAAACAAACAAAGCAAACACCCAAAACAGAACAGAATCATAAATATGGAGATCATTTGGAGGGTAATCAGCTGGGAGTGGGAAGAGGAAGAATGGGGAGAAAGGTGCAGGGATGAAGAAGCATAAGTGGCAGGCACAAAATAGACAGGGGGGTGTTACTAAAAGTATAGGAAATGGGGGTGCTGAAGAACTCATTTGTACGATCCATGGACATGAATGAAGTGGGGGTGGGCGCTGGAGGGAATGGGGACACCAGGCAGCGAGGCGAGCAAAGGGGGAAAAATTGCGACAACTATAATAGCATAATCAATAAAATATACCTTTAAAAAGAAGTTATCATAAGCTTACCATATACGCCAGCAATCCATTTTCTTACTCTATACCTCAGAGAAATGAAAATTTATGTTCAAACAAAAACCTGTACATGAATATTTATAACAATTCTCTTCAAACGGCACCAAACTGAAAAGTATCAAGCATCCTTCGATAAGTGCAGTATAGCCAAACAATGGGTGTAATAAATCTGAAAAGGCATTGTGATAACAGAAACTAATCTAAAAGTTTGCCTATTGTATGATTCCACTGAAATGCTATTTCCAAGAAGAAAAAAACTACAGTGATAGAGAACAGCTCCGTGGTTGCCAGGGTTTAGAAGTCAGGAAAGTGGTATGACTACAAAGGGAAGGCACAGAAGTTAGGGGACGATGGAAATGTTTTATACTAACGGTGTGCAGGTTAACTAATCTGCATGTGTTAATATTTATAGTTGTGTAAAAAGTCTATTTTACAGTATAATACTTTAAAAATAAATAAACAGCATTTATTTCTTGTTCTTGCCTGAGATAAATATAGGAAAATGGAGAACAAGAACAAAACCATGTACTTTTTAAAAATTTATTTATTTATTTATCTTTAGAAGGGAAGGGAAGGGAAGGGAAGGAGAGAAATACCAATGTATAGTTGCTTCCGGTGCATCCCCTGCTGGGAAATGGCCCCTGCTAGGAACTGACCTACAACCCAGGCATGTGCCCTGATTGGGAATCAGCGATCTTTAGGTTCGCAGGCCCGTGTTCAATCCACTGAGCTACACCAGCCAGGGTAAAAGCAATGTATTTTTAAAACCTTTCCTACCCAGTGAAAAGCCTAGAGGCAATAATACACCTACACTCCAGAGCCGGATTTCTAACCACTACTCCCGAAAAGGAATCAAGGGCTCCTTGGAGAGGTGGCAAATTACAGAACGGGGGGCAGGGGAAGTACAAAGTATGACTGGGGCACCTTGTCATACCAGCAAAGAAGCTCTCAAAGACTAATGGGGAAATTTAAGAACAGAGAAATAGGCTCGAATGGGCCCCCACTGGCCACATTTGGGGCAGTCTGAACATCAAAAATAATAATGGTAATAGATTACAACTATTGAATTTAAAAAGCCCACAACTGTGGTGATAGTTACACATACCTCTGAACATACTAAAACCTATTGTCACTTTAAATGAATAAACTATATGGCACATGAAGTTTTTTGGGAAAAAAAAAAGAATCCATGAATACAAAGGGATACTAAAAAGGGAGCTGGAGGAATGGTAGAGGAGAAATGAATGTCTTTACCAAAGAATGTCAGCTAATAAATTCAGAGAAAAATGACAGTATTAGGAAAAACCAATGTTTTGTAATCACCAATGCAATATATGCTTCAGGCAAGAAGCACCCACAGATGTTAAAACTACTGGGTGAAAGATTATTGGGGAACAGGAAAATCACATGGTCTCAGAATATTAACCCATAGATTACTTCTTCATAACAAAGGAGAATTAAACTGTTAGAGTTCAGGAAATTCAAAGAACACCAACTTAATCAGATGATTAAACTAAACTTTACCAAGTATAGGACATTATATGCCCCTGGTACAATACAAGTACCCAACATCACACATGCATATTCATGCACACATAGACACATTTAATTGAATATAACCATAAAGAAATCAGATAATCTAGATTATGGGACAGTTGATAGAATAACTACCCTGGACTCTACAAAACTGTCAAGGCCATGGGGGATAAAGGTTAGTGAAAACTAAACTAAATGTAAATGCAGTGTGTAAGATTTTACTAAATCCTTCACAGAGAAAAAAATTACAAAGCTTTTATTATTGGGACAATAGGAAGATGATAAAAATGGCCATATATAAGATAACATTGATGTGTCAGTTTCCTGGGTATGATAACAGTATTGTGATGAGAGGCATGACTCCGTTCTTTGGAGACATATGCTCAGTATTTAATGATGAAGTGTCAGTATGTCTGCTACCTACTTAAAA
Organism: Artibeus jamaicensis; assembly: GCF_021234435.1. NCBI lineage: Eukaryota > Metazoa > Chordata > Mammalia > Chiroptera > Phyllostomidae > Artibeus > Artibeus jamaicensis. The sequence continues at coordinate 712,599 of NW_026521715.1, forward strand.
TGTTTCAGGAATATAGATACACACACGTTATACATAACATATATATAAATATATACAGAGAGAGAAAGCAAATAAAGCAAAATGTTAATCTCTGAATCTTGGAAAAACATATGTTTTAACTTTTTTGTAAGTTGTCATTTTTCAAAATAAAAAGCCGGAGAAGAAAAGGAAGAAGGTGTTACTAAGCATTTAAAACCTATTCACAGAACACAGGACAGGGAATATATGCACTGTTGTGAAAAATAGGAAAGATTTCAGAGCCTAACTCTGCCCTCTACTAACTATTTCTGAATGTTACCAAGTTACACCAGTGAATGTCCGTTTTCTCATTGTTATTAAATAGGCAAATACCTGTTAGTTCATAAAATGATTTGCAAGATAGATACACATTACAGACTGCTTGGGAATCATGACTAGATATGTACAGAATGCATACATTCCAAGTACTCAGTTGGCAACAGTGATTTTTTTCGGATTATTATAGATTAAATGAAAAACATATGAAAAGTCTGGCAAATCTTGTCTGGTGAACTGCGGGTGCTGGATGAATTCAGTCTACTTCCTCCTTCAAAAACAGAAAACAATGTGATGAGAACTTACCAACAGGTTACTACCCTTTGGTGTTTTCACTTTTCAAAATGTGTCCAAAACATAATGATTAAGGTCAATTAACAATTGTGCAAACCAACAGATGTCATTAGAAAGTGTAAGTTCTGCAAGATCTTGGTTGCTCAATAAAAGACATATCATTGTATATAGTGATAAATTTACCCTATTAAAAAAATAAACTTCCGGCCCTGGCTGGTGTAGCTCAGTGGATTGAGCACAGGCCTGCGAACCAGAGGATCTCAGTTCAATTCCCAGTCAGGGCACATGTCTGGGTTGCAGGCCAGTTCCCAGCAGGGGATGCATGAAAGGCAACCACACATTGATGTTTCTCTCCCTCTCTCCTTCTCCTCTAAAGATAAATAAATTAATTAATTAAAAAAATAAAATACAGTCAAAATGCTTAAAAAAAATAAATAAAATAAAAAAATAAACTTCCTCCCAAAGTGATTTTTCACTTGGTCATCATTCCACTCTCCAAACAAAAGTATGAAATAATTCATGGCTAAACAACAGGGAAGACTCTTAACATGTGGTTCAAGGTATGTGAGAGCTTTATTAAAAAACTTGGATAAGTTTAAAAGGCTCTTATATACACAAATTTAATCACTTATTTCCCAAATATAATTAGGATGCACACTAACCTGATTAAAACCAAAATGCTTCTCTAAGAACCATAACTTACTAACATAATTCCTTGCTGCTTAAAAAACAGTCAATGATACATACTTGAGGCCAAAGAATCATTACGAATGATTATCATCAAGTGTCATTAGTGGGAACCTTTGTAAATTATATTAGGCACTAGGGAAAGATAACTACCTGACAAAAATTCAGGATAAAAGAAAAGCCTTCAAACAAATCAGCTATATACTTATATTTATTATGCCTTGAAATGTTTTTAGTTAGATGAGGACAGTAAGGCACCACAGGTATAAGGCAGAGCTGTGGTGCCTTAGGTGTAAGGCAGACCTGTGGAGGCACAGCTGTGGTTGGACTGAGGCAATGTGGCTGCAAACCCACGGTCTGAACCACTATGCTCCAGGACACCCAAGATGCAGCGAATCTAACCCAGGAAGGCAGTGAGAAGTCCAGACACAGTGAATGATCACTCCAAATTAGAACAGGAGAATGGAAGAATCCAGGATTTCCAAGGGAAAAAGAAACTCAGTACAAAAAAACCTGATTTTGAGATTGTCACACTTAAATGTGTGAAAAAGTCAAACGTACCTCACAAAGGGCAATTAGAAACTCCAGGAAAAAAATATAAGAAAGTTCATTCTCCGTATGTCCAGCAAATTCAAATACTGAGTAAGTTCTGGCAACTGATTGGGTGCAGGAAGACAGTCCATTTGATGTGATGTTTGAAAACTCTCTGTCAGGGTGACGATTCAGGACAAACACAAAAGGAAGTGCACTCTAGCACACTACTTAGCCTGCTGAAGTCTTGTGAATGATCAAAAAGATACAAACACCAGGTCACTGGTGTCCAACTTTTAAAATCAATCCAGAAAAATCATGGAAAAAGTGATTGCGAGTGAAGAACGGATGAAACTGTTAGCCACCTTGACAATCTAGGACCAAACAGCAGCTAAGAAAAAGTCATTCCAAAAAAAGGGAATTTGAAAGATAAGGGGAAAAAAGGAAGTAACAGCCTTAACTTATAAAGAAAAAGTTGTAAGATGCTGAAAGTTGTGGAATAAGAAATAAAGACACAGATACATGACAAAGTTTCTAATAAAATAATCAGAGACATGAAATTTATATAACTGGAATGCTGGGATGAAACAGGGTTAAGGAAGAGCATGATATAAGCTTCTCCCATTCCAGAGACTCAGTAATTATACCTACAATTGACAAATTAAGAAATGGGTGTTTACATATACAGGTGGGCAAAAGTAGGCTTACAGTTGTAATACAAATACATAACACAATAATTAATAAATAATGCAAAAGTAAACCTGCATACTCACAGCTGTCAACCTATTTTGCCCACTCTTATATTATCCAACAATCTGGATGTAACAGGAACTAAAAATAGAAATGGTTAGGAGAGGTTACCTCTAGAGAATGGGACTAGAATGCAGAAGGACAGGACAAGAGACTGTTACTTTTCATCAAATTCTTCTCAATACTTGAATTGTTGCCACCTGCATGTACTACTTTGATAAAACACACCTGAAGAAATCAAATTTCAAGTTAAATTATCATTATTTTAGAAGACCTTTTCAAAAATAAATTATTTCATACAATGTCCAAATCTGGCATTTTTTCAGGTTTTTAATTTTTGAAACAATCTATAGACTTTCTTAAAACCTGCTTATATAGGGAGTTCACATATACTCTACATCCCAGCTTCCCTAGTAACTCAAATAACCAGAGTATGATTATCAAAACCAGCTATTAGTACTAACCCAATACTAACATCGAAATCAGACCTTACCTGAATTTCACCAGTTTCCCTCCTAATATCCTTTTTCTGTTCCAAGACCCCTCACTGCATTTACTTGTTGTGTCTCCTAAGTGTCCTCCTACATGTGACTAATTTTATCTTTGTTTTTCATGACCTTAGCTGTTTTGTACAATATCTCCCAATTTCAGTTTGTATAATGTTTTCTCATGATCAAATTGAGATTCTGCACTTTTTGCAAGATGACCAAAGAAGTGATATGGTGTCCTTCTCAGTGCATCCTATCGAAGGTATATGACATCAACAGGTATTATTACTGATGTCAACCTTCACCACTTGAATAAGGGAGTGTCTGCCAGTTTTCCAACTGTAAAATTATTACTTTTCCACTTGTAAATGAAAAATAGCTTGGGAGATACTTTGAGACTGTGACATTCATTTTTTGATAAGTTACATATATTTACCAGTTCTTATCTTTTAGAGATGCATAATGAGTATTTCTGGATTAAATAAAGACAATGTTATTCAGTAATCCTGGATTGGAAAACACTATTTATTATGCTTGGATTTCCATTTTTTAATCTGAGTCAGTTCTAAAGGTGCCACACAATCAACTCAAGAACTTCAGGATTCAAATTTACAGAAGTTTCTCCACCAACATTTAAAACAGGCGTTGTACGCCCTCTAGTGTGTAATTCTGTAACACAACTTTTGCATCAAGATCAGTAACAGAAAGCAGAATATTCTTACAAAAGAAACACCACCCCCTCCCTCCCCAATTTCTCCCATCCAAGTACTAACCAGGCCCATCCCTGCTTAGCTTCCAAGATCAGACGAGATCAGGTGCGTTCAGGGTGGTATGGCCATAGACTCTCCCCAATTTCTGATTCTCCACTAGTTGATAAATTATCTGTTAATTACTTTGTTAGGCACAACAACCATTTTGATGCCCAACATGATCAACTTTTTCCCACCTAGTGTGCTCTTTCTCAGAACATATGCTAAAACCCAGGGAAGAAAAGGGGGTAAGTAGGCTAAAATCAGTCAAAGCATGTTTAAGAACCTCAACAAAGGCTAAATGAAGGAAGATCAATGTTACTGACTAATTTATAAGTATGTGTTTGGCCAAGCATATTACTCCATTTCTACCTTTTTGAATACTCTATATGATTTAGTGTTACAAATGCACTACCATTTAACTTTCCTATGATTTACTGCAAAATTCTGAGAGAATTGAACAGTGCATTTCTCTGTAAGACATAGAGGAAGCAAAGTGTAATAAGCACCATAAACTTTGGAATCACATACACTTAGCCTCTGCTTTCCAGTCCTGCCGTGTGCTAGCTATCTGTTTAACATTTATAAGCTTCGGCCTACTGATCTGTGCAAAAAGAAAAAAGTTAATATTTTACAATTTTATCTGAAGATTAGAAAAATATATGCAAAGCACATGGTCAGAATTCAAATTGTAACTATTATCATTATATAACCCCAAGGTAATATATAACCAGTTAGTCAAACCTTCAGGTAAACATTTTCAATAGTTCCTTTAAATGACTCCCTTCAACCATAATCCTGGAGATGTACAAAAAAACCCAGATTTTGACTTTCAGTCAAGATAGAGACATAGGTGGACACACTTCACCTCTTCGTGCAACCACAAGACTCACAACTAACCCCCAAACAAAACACACTTAGACTGCCAGAAAATTGAAGCAAGGACTTAAAGAAGCCACATCCATCCAGACGGGTAGGAGGGGCACAGACAGGGCACAGAAGATGTGCTGTGGCACCAAAGAGGTGATGCTGGCATAAAGGACAGCTCACACATTCATGTGTAGCAGATAAAGATCAGGAGGGATACCTTGGGAGCTAGCAATCCCAGCCCCAGGTCAGACCGCACAACCCAGGGTTCCAGTTCTAGGATAACAAAGCTTCATAACTTCTGGTGGTAAGGGCCAGTGGGGGGTTGGTGCACTGCAGTGCAAGAAACTGCTGATTTCTCAGGAGAATCCATTTAAAGGGCCAATGGACATAAAATGTATGCAAATCCACCCATTCTGGGGGCCACCACCAGGGCAAGAGCTGGAGGGGCGCCAGGTGTATCTGGGAATTGGGTGAAGTGACTAGAAATGGGGCGAGTGCCAAGCAGACCTCCAGAAGCCAGGCAGCAGCCCAAGCCCTCCCCCCACACAGAGCCACACAGTGGTGAGGTGGGTTGCCCTGTTCTGGCAAATACCTAGGGCTTCGCCCCATATAACTTCACAGCTGTGCTAAGACAGGAAGTCAAAGCAGCTCTATCTAATACACAGAAATGACCACAGGGAGCCTGCCAAGTTGAGGAGACAGAGAAATAAGGCCCAAGTAAAACAACAGAACAAAACCCCAGAAAAAGAACTCAATGAAATGAAGAGAGTCAACCTATCAGATGCAGAGTTCAAAGCACTGGTGATCGGAATGCTCAGAGAAATCACTGAGTACATCAAAAGTATAAGGGAAGAAATGAAGGTTACTCTAAGTGAAATAAAGAAAAACCCACAGGGAACCAACAGTGAAGGGAGAAAGGCCTGGATTCAAATCAACAATCTGCAACATAAGGAAGAAATAAGCACTCAACCAGAACAGAAAGAAGGAACAAGAATTCAAAAACAAAAACAAAAAAACCAGAGAGAGGCTTAGAAACCTCTGGTACAACTTTAAACATACCCACATTCGAATCATAGGGGTGCCAGAAGGAGAAGAGGAAGAGCAAGAAATTGAAAGTTTATATGAAAAAATAATGAAAGAAAACTTCCCTAATTTGGCAAAGGAAATAGGCATACAAGTCCAGGAAGCACGAAAGTCTCAAACAAGTTGGACCCCAAGAGGGTCACACTGAGATACATTATAATTAAAATGTCAAAGGTTAAAGATAAAGAGAGAATCTTAAAAGCAGCAAGAGAAAAGCTTACCTACAAAGAATAGTTACCTACAAAGGAGTTCTGATACGACTGTCAGCTGACTTTTCAAAAGAAACTTTGCAGGCAAGAAGGAACTGACAAGAAGTATTCAAAGTGATGAAAAGCAAGGACCTACATCCAAGATTGCTCTATCCAGCAAAGCTATCATTCAGAATGAAAGGGCAGAGAAAGTGCTTCCCAGGCAAGGCAAAGCAAAAGGAATTCTTCATCACCAAGCCCTTATTATATGAAATTTAAAGGGACTTATCTAAGAAAAAGAAGATCAAAATTATGAACATTAAAATGACAACAGACTCACAATTATCAACATCTAAATCTAAAAAAACAAAAACAAACTAAGCAAACAATCAGAACAGGAACAGAATCATAGAAATGGAGATCACTTGGAAAGTTATCAGCTGCAAGAGGGAAGGGGGAGAATGGGGTGAAAAGTGCAGGGATTAAGAAGCATATTGGCAGGTACAAAATAGACAGGGGGAGGTTAAGAACAGTATAGGAAATGGAGAAGCCAAAGAACTTATATGCATGACCCATGGGTGTGAACCAAGTGGGGGACTGCTGGAGGGAAGGGGAGTTTCAGGCAGGGGAGGGCAGGGGGCATAAAACTGTGACAACTGTAATAGCATCATCAATAAAATATACTTTAAAAAAGAAAATAAACTGAAGTGCACTGCAAAAGAAATCCAGATTTTATCTTCATACTTGGTTTTCTTAATACATAAATACAGTTTCTTTCTTAATACTCCTTATGAGACAGTATACAGTACTCAGAATCTCAAGGGTAATTTCTGACCCATCATTGTACATAATTTGCATGTATTTGATGAAGAATATTCATCATGAGTAAGTTGTTTATAATTTTCATATGTGATTTCAAAAGTGTTTTATATATAAAATATTCACAGGAGCAATCCTTACCTAGAAATGACAAAATGACAAATAAGAAACGACAGATGACAAAATAAGGGCTATTTGTGGAAGGCATAAGAATACCAGGAAATACAAAAAGAAAAGACAAGGGCAAAATTAACCTCACTGGGAGTGCAGAAAGTTTATATGCCAGAAAACCACTAACTTTCCTGAGAATTAAGTGAGGAAGCCATAATTCTTGCCAAATGCATCTTAGCCTGGGCATGTGCTAGAGACTTGAAATATCTAAGTACTTAAAACTGAGCAGCAAGCATAATAAAATCACTGGTCTGGTCATCAAATATCTTCTAAGTGTGTCAGGTACTCTTCTAGATGTTGGATTAATAGTAGGGAACAGAACAGACAACAGGTACCTCACAGTGTGGTGTATATTCTGTGGGGGGAGGTAGGCAGGTGACAAATTTGTTAATAAGAAATGAAGATAATTTCAGATAATGGTGCAAGCTAGAGCACCACATTAGGGAGTGATCAGGGTCAGGCAAGTTTATTTTGACTACAGTGGTCACAGGAAACCCCTCAGAGAAGGGACATATGACTAACACCTGAATGATAAGAGCAAATCATATAAACGTGTGGGATAATATGCACTAACAAGCCATTCTTCTTCCTGAACTTCTCCATCAAACAGATTCTCTAAAGTTTGTCCTCTAATTAATTTTATTCTAAGGTGATCTAGATGAATTCCAGTTGCCGAGAACTTACTTTCCCCAAACTCCTGACACTAATGCGTACCTAAAGGTTCAAAGACTGAAGAGAGATATAACTATGGACTATTAATTTTAATGTATACATTTTCTCCCCAGGAAAATTTACCTGCATATAAAGTACAAAATGTGCAGCTCACCATAGCAGTTAAGATCATGCGGCTCTTGTGTCCTCCATTCCCTCCGTTACTGGAAGTCAGACTTTGGGCAAACCACCACCTTATTAAGCCTCAGTTTCTATAAAGTAGGGATCATGTTTTGGGCTTATTGTGATGATTTTATGAAATAATGCATGCAAAGAATTCAGTACAATGACCAACACTGTAAGTACTTAGTGAGCATTAGCTACTATTTCAATTGTGATTTACCTATTTTTCAAGGAAAGTGTCTACATATGACTATATCAACACAGGTATTCTTATGAAATCATTTTAAAATCAAAACTGTATAAAAAATAAGCAAATTTAGAGTAAATTCATGTTTTCAGAAAAATTGTAGACAGAACACCAAACTATTTTTAAAGAAGAGCTTGCGTGTGTGCCGAAAAGAACAAAGGTGGCAGAAAAAGAATAAAAACACATCACAATTTACAGTGTAGATTTAATGTCCAAAAACTGTGATCTAGAGAAGTGTTGTGGATGTGAGCAACAGTGTACCAAGTGTGCAGATGAAGCCAGAGGTACGAGAAAGTGCAAGGCATGGAACTTGAGCTAGGACCGGAACAGACAGACATTCGCAGACACTGCAGGGTGACTCAGTCCCAGTAGTCCTAAGTTTCTCTTTGCCTGCCTTTACCCATGACACTGAAAAGCTACATACATACTCAACTTCCAATCCCCATGCAACTCAGGGTGTCCCTAAGACAACTAGGCTCAAAAAAGCTTTTGTGCCCTGGCTGGTGTAGCTCAGTGGATGGAGCACGGGCTGCGAATCAAAGAAAGGGTCAGTTCGATTCCCAGTCAGGGCACATGCCTGGGTTGCGGCCTGGTCCCCAGTGGGGGCCATGTGAGAGGAAACCACACATTGATCTTTCTCTCCCTCTCTTTCCCCTTCCCTTTCACTCGCTCTAAAAATAAAAAATAAATAAATAAAATATTTTTTTAAAAAAGCTTTTGTTTTCAAGTAAGATAGTACTTCCTCCTGCCCTTGCCACTTCGACAGGCATGGAAAGGAGCCACAATGCCTAAAAGTGAGACAGCCATTGTGTGACTGTGAGTAAATTAGCCAGAGTACTAAAGGGAGCCAAGTAAAATGAACATACGTGGGTTCTCAATGCCCTCATTTAACTAGCACACCAAACTTAGGGTAACTATCTCCAGAATTCTTGTTATAGAAGGGAAAAAACACCTTATTTGGTGCAGTCACAGTAGTCCAATTTTCTGTCATTTCAGCCTAAGTGCAATCTAAACTGAAACACAAAGATGAAGGAAGAGGCTATTTCATAGGGGATGAAAAACACAAATGAATACCATACAGAGCTGCTTCAGCGTTATGGTTTATGATACTAACATTTACAATGAAGAATCAAATTCCACCTTCATCCAGCAGCTTTCTTAACTGTTTACAGTGCAGAGTCACATTACTGCATTTACACCCCAGCAAAACCTGCACACAGGAACCACATGGGTGACAGGAACATTCAGGATGACATGGCCAGTGTGCAGCAACGGAAATACGCAGCCTGTCCAAAACTGCACAGTGCAAATCAAGTCCATCCAAAGAATGAGAAAAGTGAATAGCAGCTGGTTTCATGTAAACAAAACATGAGAAAATATGCACAAAAGGGCTAAAGTAATTTTTATGTATTAAGATAATTTTACTAAGTTTTTCCTTCTAAAAGTGTTTGTTTATTAGGTGAAGAAAAACTGTAGGCTAAGAACCACATTTCAAGAGTAATAACTTTTGGTTCTTGAATTAGAGTGAACTAAATGAACTATGGTTCTTCATAGAACATCTCTATAGTAAAATTACAATGTAAATGCAATTAAGTGACTCATTTTATAAACCTTTGTGGTGAAAGGGGATATTTCATTTTCCTTTGTTTAATATTCATATTAATAAGAATGTCTCACCACACTGACTAAAACCCAGAACAATAAAACAGTGGACAAATTCCAAAAGCAAATGGATTTTCTTTTCCCATGAAGCTAACAGTATGGAATTTTAACAGATGTTCTATTTGGTCATAGTTAATAAAATGAATTATGCAGGATTAAAATAGGGTTCAATATGTTTGCCTTGGATTTTAACTGAAAAACAATTTCACATTAAAAGTTTCAAAAGATTTACAATCACTTTTTTCTTTTTCAGTGGAATTACTAAGATAGAACATAAGTGAATTAATTATAGCACTCACTACTCTTCTAATAAAACCAGGCTTATAAAAATTATTTTTTTAAGGTTTAAGAAAACTGAAATCTTTGAAAATTATATGCTCTTTGGTATTTTATCACCTAACTAATGCAAAGATCTTATAATGTAGTGTATCCAAAGGCTGAACCACCAACTTGCATAATTTCAAATTCCCTTAGAGATCCCTCAGCATTCTGAAATGGTCATGGTACCTAGAAGCATCTGAACAGAAAAGTAATCGAACCCAAAGGAATCGAAAAACCACAAATATTTACTGAGTGCCGACTATGTGGAAGGCATTATGCTAGAGCCTGTGCATGCTATGAAGAGGTAAAACTCCAGCTGCTGTTTTCAAGAGGAACTTACATGCTGAGAAGACAAGGAAGAAATATGTATGTAGCCATAAAGAACTGAAAAGTAAAAACAAACCAAAAAAGAGGGGAAGAGGTAAATCAAAGAAAATTTCATAGAAACACAGACGTCAAGGCACTTTGATACAAGGAGAAAAAAATTTTATCATAAAAAAAATCTCACCTTACCTTTTTTTTTTGCATTTTTATTATCATGGAAGCAGAAACTAGTACACAGGCTTAAGGATATAAGATAATTAAGAAAAGTTCTAGCTATAGTTGCTTCAAAACATTTTTCAACAAAAAATATTCAAGTGTTGCATTCTCAGTTAGAAAGCCTTCCTCTAGATGGATAATATTATGTGGCAAATAAATTCCAGTAAATTATCAATCTGTCCCAAATGAAGATAATCATAAAAAATTTCCAAACCAACTGCATTAGTAATTTTGATCTGCTCAACCATCAACACTCCAATTGCAGTTAAGAAAGCATTACAAGTAATGACAGTTAGCTGGCCTCTAGTTCAAACACAACTATTGTTACCTATCATCATGAAATGGCATTCACACGTTTAAACGCAGACAGATCAAGGTTGCATCCCTGTTCAAGAACCTAAGAACCTTGAGGCAGATTCCTTTACTTCTTTTTTTAAGTATATTTTATTGATTATGCAATTACATTCTCTTTTCCCATTTTTCCCCCTTTATCCCCCATCCACCCTACACTACCCAACCCTCCAGCATTTCCCCCCCTTAGTTCATGTCCATGGTTTGTACCTATAAGTTCTTTGACTTCTCTGTTTCATATACAGTTTTTAACATCTCCCCATCTATTTTATGCCTACCAATTATGCTTCTTATTCCCTGTACCTTTTCCCCACCATTCCTCCCCTCCCCCCTGAAAACCCTCCATGTGATCTCCATATCTCTGATTCTGTTCCTGTTCTAGTTGTTTGCTTAGTGGTTTTTTTTAGGTTCAGTTGTTGATAGCTGTGAGTTCATTGTCATTTTACTGTTCATAGTTTTTTATCTTCTTCTATTTCTTAGATAAGCCCCTTTAACATTTCCTATAATAAGGGCTTGGTGATGATGAACTCCTTTAACTCGACCTTATCTGGGAAGCACTCTATCTGCCCTTCCATTTTCAATGATAGCTTTGTTGGATAAAGTAATCTTGGATGTAAGTCCTTGCCTTTCATGACTTCAAATACTTCTTTCCAGCCCCTTCTTGCCCACAAGGTCTCTTCTGAGAAATCAGATAATAGTCTCATGGGAACTCCTTTGTAGGTAATTGTCTCTTTTTCTCTTGCTGCTTTTAAGATTCTCTCCTTATCTTTAATCTTGGGTAACTTAATGATGATGTCCCTTGCTGTGTTCCTCTTTTGGTTCAATTTCTTTGGGACTCTCTGGGCTTCCTGGACTTCCTAGAAGTCTATTTCCTTTGCCAGATTGGGGAAGTTTTCCTTTATTATTTGTTCGTATAAGTATTCAACTTCTTGTTCTTGTTCTCCTTCTGGCACCCCTATGATTCAAATGTTGGAACGTTTAAAGTTGTCCCAGAGATTCCTAAGCCTCTCATTTTATTAAATTCTTGTTTCTTCATTCTGTTCTGCTTGAATGTTTATTTCTTCCTTCTGCTCCAAAGCATTGAGTCCCAGTTTCCTTCCAGTTACTGTATATTTTGCTTTATTTCACTTTCGGTAGCTTTGATTTTTTTCCTTCATTTTGTGACCCAGCTCAATCAGTTCTGTGAGCATCCTGATTACCAGTGTTTTGAACTCTGCATCAGATGGGTTGGCTATCTCCTCATCGCTTAGCTCTTTTTCTGGAGCTTTTTTTTTTAATTGATTATGCCATTACAGTTGTTCTATTCCCCCCTTCATTCCCCTCCACCCTGCACCCCCCACCCCCACCATTCCCTTCTTTAGTTTATGACCACGTGTCTCAAGTTCTTTAGATTCTATATTTCCCATACTATTCTTGCCCTCTCCCTATCTATTTTCTACCTACCGTCTATGCTACTTATTCTCTGTACCTTCTCCCCCTTCTCCTCCTCCCACTCCCCTGTTGCTAACCCTCCTTGAGATCTTCATTTCTATGTTTCTGCTCCTGATCTAGCTGTCCTTTTAGTTTGCTTTTGTTTTAGGTGTGGTTGTTAATAATCATGAGTTTGCTGTCATTTTACTATACATTTTTTATCTTCTTTTACTAAGTCCCTTTAACATCTTATAAAATAAGGTGTTGGTGATGATGAACTCCTTGAATTTGACCTTATCTGAGAAGCACTTTATCTGCCCTTCCATTCTAAATGAAAGCTTTGCTGGATAGAGCAATCGTGGATGTAAGTCCTTGCCATTCATGACTTGGAATACCTCTTTTCAGCCCCTTCTTGCCTGTAAGGTCTCTTTTGAGAAGTCAGCTGACAGTCTGATGGGAACTGCTTTGTAGGTGACTGTCCTCTTATCTCTTGCTGCTTCTAGGATTCTCTCCATTTTAATCTTGGCTAATGTAATGATGATGTGCCTTGGTGTGTTCCTTCTTGGGTCCAACTTCTTTGGGACTCTCTGAGCTTCCTGGATTTTCAGGAAGTCTATTTCCTTTGCCAGATTGGGGAAATTCTCCTTTATTATTTGTTCAAATAACTTTTCCACTTGTTCTTCTTCTTCTTCCCCTTCTGGTGCCCCTATAATTTGGAGGTTGGAGCATTTAAAGATGTCCTGGAGGTTCCTGTCTCTCCTCATTTTTTTGAATTCTTGTTTCTTCATATTTTCCTGTTTGGTCATTTTTTTTCCTTTCTTCTGTTTCAATCCCTTGGTTTGAGTCCCAGTTTCCTTTTCATCACTATTGGTTTCCTGTGCAATTCCCTTCATTTCAATTAGTTTAGCCTTCATTTGTTCTTCCAATTTGTGACTAAAATCAACCAGTTCTGTGAGCTTCCTGATCACCAGTGTTTGGACTGTGCGTCTGAAAGTTTTGCTATTTCTTCATCACTTAGATTTATCGGCTCTGGGGCTCTAAGTTCTTCCTGAGCCATTTTTGGTCTGTTCGGCCTGTTAAGTATGAGGAGCAGAGCCTTAAGTGTTCACCAGGGCAGGGCTGCTCAGGTCGCTAGGTTGTGATGCTTTATGTGGGGGCGGGGTCAGAGTGGGGAAATGGCGGCCCCCTCTGCTGCCTCCCGCTGCTGGGGCCTGCTCGTCCCATCTCACTGCCCACTCCCTTGCTGGTCTACTGCGCAGGAATGCGCAACCACAGTCAACCCGCTGCCCTGCGTCCTCGCTGGGTCCGCCGGTCACTCACTGGGTCGCTCGCTGGGTCTCTCACTGGGTCTGCCCGTTGCAACCCCACACCTGGGATCCATGCACCTGAGTCTGTCTGGCTGAGTTTTCCTGTGCAACCCTGCTTCACCAGCTGCTGGCTTCGCCCCTCTTACTGGTCAGGCTGAAGAATTCGTTGTTATCGGACTTCCAAAAAGTTCAATTTTCTGTGTTCTGTTGCTAATATTTTGTTGTCTCTAAACTTGGTTGTGTGAGAAAGCACGGTGTCTCCAACTATGCCTCCATCTTGGCGGAAGTCTTGATATTGATGTTCTTTTTCTGGAGTTTTGATCTGTTCTTTCATTTGGGCCATATTCTTTGTCTCAGTGCACCTGTTATGTTGTAGAGGGGTGGGGTCTTAGGTATCTACCCGGGCAAAGCAGCCCTCTTTGCTGCCTTGTGGTGCCATCTGTGGTTGAGGGGTCAGAGAGGGAACGATGTGGCTTGCTTGCTCCTTTCCAGCCCCATTTTCCAACGAACTCTGTCATGTGAGACTGGAAGTTTCTCCTGAGTGGCAACCCCTACAGTAGTTTACAGCTAGCTTGAGTCTTTGGTTTACTGTTCAGCCAGCCCCACCTTGCTCCAATGGTCTGCCACCTTGCCCGTATGGTCCTCTACCTTGCCGTGGGTCCTCTCCACCCTCCCCACTGACCTCCATCCCTCCTACCAGTCTGATGAATGTTTTTAATCCCTTGGTTGTCAGAGTTCCATGCAGTTTGAATTTCTGGCACTTAAGGTTATTAATTGTCTTTAGATTGGTTGTTATCTTCCTTTTGGTTGTGCAAGGAAACAAACGGTTTCTACCTAAGCCTCCTTCTGGGCCCGAACTCAGATTCCTTTACTTCTGAGTCTCCTCACAGACTATGTTGCTGTCATTCTTCCTTCCTGAGCCTGATGTGAGATTTCAACATGAAAAGTCTATGCAAAGTTCTTAGCACAGATGGACAAACTTGGGCTCAGAGAAATTTAGTGACTTGCCAAGAGCAGAACTGCATTTCACACTTAGGTGTCATTTCTTCTCAAAAACTCTTTCAATTACCAAGAACACTAATAACCATAGTTAACATTCCTTAAATGCCTGTTACGTGACAGGCTCTGCAGAAAAGCACAATAAGGATCTCATTTAATTCTAACTCTAGCACAATTTAAATAATCAGTTAAAGGAAAGGAATAAAATAGTTCCCAGATATATGTTAACATGACCAGTCTCCTTAAAATTAAAAGTACAGTGAGGTCATTTTCATATCTTAGATTGCTAGTACCCTTAGTGAGGCAGAAGAAAACAGAGAGCTCCCACATTGTTGGCCAAAGTGTCAATTGGTACTTCCACAGACAGCAATTTGGTAGTAAGTATCAAAATTACAAATGCCTATACACCTTTAAGCAAGTAATTCCACTTTTTAGCATATAACGTAGAAACATTCTCAACAATGATACAGGAACAATATTATTCATTGTTGCATGGTTTCAATATCCACCAATGAGAAACTGATTAAATAAACAATGGCTCATTTGTACAATAGAATATTATGCAATCATAAAAAAGAGAAAGTGCTCTTTATGAAGTGATATAAATTGATCTCTAAAATATTTTGGCTAAGAAAATAGACAAGTTGCAGACCACAAAGAATGGAGTGGCTCTTGAAAAATACACGAAACTTATACAGGGCAGGACAAGGGTAGATTAACAATTGTGAATATGTGAAACAAAATTTATTTGTAATATTTATTATTGTATTGTTTATCATATGAACAACTGTAAACCTACCTTTGCCCTACCCTGTGTAACAAGAAGAGTTTGTGGAAAATGAACTTGGTACAGACAACAGAACTGGAATACAGATACAGAAGGACAATCCTTGAAACTTGATTCCTAAAGATTCCTGTTTCCAGCCAGTAGATCGGGGGAATTATCACTGCCTGAAGTAGATGTTAAGCATAACGAACTTTGGGAGATTTCCAGTCAAGACAGAGGCATAGGTGAACACAGCTCACCTCCTGTACAACCAGATCAAAATTACAACTAAACCACAGATCAACCATCATTCAAATGGTCAGAAATTGAGTTGGATGGAAGTCTATCAACTACAGAATTAAAGAAATCACATCTGTTTCAGACTGGCAGGAATACTGGAGACATGTAGATGCAGAACAGGCTGGTCCCATACCCATGTGTGGTGGGTAAAAATTCAGGAGTGATATCTCAGAAGTGAGGTGTCCCAGCCCCACACCAGGCAATAAGTACGTAACTATCAACAACTGAATCTAAAAAACTAAGCAAACAAGAAGAACAGAGACAGAATCATGGATACACAACGAGTTTTGATGGTTGCCAAATGGGACGGAAGTCTGGGGAAATGGGTGAAGAGATAATGGGATTCAGAAGTACAAACTGGTAGTTACAGAATAGCCATGGGGATATCAAGTACAGTATAAAATTTGGAGTAGCCAAATAACTTATACATATGACCCATGGACATAGACACGGACATGAACAAAGGGGTGGGAATTGCCTGAGGGAGTGGGGGGTACTGGGTAGAGGCGGGCAAAGGGGAAAAATTTGCAACAACTATAATAGCATAATCAATAAAATAAGCATAACTAACTCTGGAAAGCTTCCATATCTACTTGCAAGTTAACTTTTCAATCAGTGTTAATTCTTGCACCTAATGAGACAGACTAAAGGCCTCAATGAACTTAAATAATACATTGAATGTCTTATTTTGGCCTGCTTGACTTCGAATGCATGTGTTTGATTACACATGTCATAAAATCTGGAGGGAGATTCACTTTCATTGAAGCCTGGTAAGAAAATTAGGGAGAGAAGGGAGATAACCCTCATCTATCTCAAATCTCTTTAGCAGCCAAACTTATCTAATAAAAAGAAACCAGGAGTTATTCATCACCAAAATGGCAACATCCTGCCATGAAGCAGCTACAACCAGCATATCACTGTCAGATTTGTGCAGACATGAGTCAAACACCAGTAATTTATCCTACAAACTCCAGGGGACATTATGTCAGGCTCTTCCAAGGGATCTTCCCCTGTGCTCCACCAGAGTCTCCTGGAAAACATCCAGCTGGGGTGAAATATTCAACCTCTCCTTCTAGCAAATAGCCTATTGGTCAAGTGCTTTCGTGAAGTGCCCTCACTAGGTTTCAGGTAGAGAGACACCACTCTTGCCTCTTCTACAGGTATGAAAACCCCAATTCTGCTTGATAAGCAAGGTACATGAGTTCTCTCACAGCCTTGTGCCTTTACTCATGCTGTTACATCTGCTTATCTCCTTGACTACTTCTAATCATCACTCCTTCAAGAATTAAGTCAAAACTAATTTTTACTAATGCAACAAATACTATGAGTGCCACTCAAGCACTGCTTCTAGAACTCCGGCTGCATCTTGTTATATCCACATCCTTACCACACCCCTATACTGCACCGTAATGTGTCCACTGCCCTAATTATTTCTTTCTGTGTGGTGCCCAACACACAGCAGACACTTTTTAAATGATTGCTGAATAGAAATTGTGGATAAAATGCATTTGCTGAGCTTAATTTGGTCCTACTTTTGAAACAACTTGCCCTTCTCTGCTTTCTTCTTCTATAGAAGTCCTTCTAATTCACACCCAAGATCATGAGGCTACTCTCCACAGAATTCTCAGGACAATGGACCATCTCAGATCAGCCTGGCTCTGAAGCAGCTGTGACTTAGCTCCGCGCACTTCCATCTTACTGTAGTGACACCACTGCACCACAACGCTTGGCCAAGATCACGAGGAAAACAAATACTGAAAGGGTGAGGGAAATGGCATAATCTGTTGACCTTGCTTACACTCAATCTAAAATTCACAGTAACTAAAATAATTTAGGAGAGCATAGGGATAAGCCTGCAATCTCCACAAACATCAAATGTAGTTTAAAAAAACCCCTAAGGTGATGCCATTCACAAAATCTAAAGAACACACAATCTATTTTAAGATGCATGGATTCAAACTTCAATCTCATTCTAATGGACTACTGCTTGGGAGATAAAACTATTTTAAAAGAAAAATTATACACAGAATAAATGTATAAGTTTCCCGGTGATTCTCATTAAGGTTTCAATGTATTTTCTTATTGAAACAATCAAACACACTCTTGGCAAAAAAAGATTTGAAACTGGTATCAGAACAATGTAAGAATTGGAATTATTTATAATGCAAAAATTTTGTTTAAAGCAGATATATCACTTCTTATTTTTCTCATTTTGAAAAGAAGCTATGTTTCATTCAGCAATAGTTCTTCTCTCATTCCATCAAAAAATCTGTACAAAAGTAATATTTCGACTAAAATAAGTTCTGAAAGCCCTTTTATGAATATGTAAAGACCCCAATTAAATTTCCAACAAGGCATGCCATATTGAGTAAACAAAGTCATCTTAGTAGGGTCACACTATTTGTAAGAATTGCAGCCTAGAAATTAAGTACCTAGGAAATTAATCACATTTGTTGTGACATGTGTCAAAACAAATTTTTAAAAGAAAAGAATGCAGTTGTAACCATGTGTTTTATTTTTTTGTTTGAATGCAAAACCAGTATTCTCTGGCATGTAAATATATTCATTTATTCAGCATCTCTCAGAAAAATAAAAAAGGTTCATTGGCTTCCCTGCCTTTTCCCTGTACCCAGGTGAAATCTGAGTAACTAAAGCATGTTTAGTAAGTCAGAATATAAGTACAGAATGAAGCTATAGCACAGGTGCTATTTTTGAAAGGCAGAAGTCATCTTCCCACAAATGACTAATTTTGAAACATTGTTTGCCTACGAAAGAAGTTTTTCAAAGAAATATCACATATACCATACCACATGAAAGGTCATTACCTTGTGCAAACCAAACCTTTAAGTAACAGTATAGGTGTTTTTAGAAAAAAACAATCTAATGCAGCAATTTTCAATCAGCGTGCTATGAGAATTTTTAAAACATGCAATACCTGACTATTTGGTCAGGAGCACCGACCTTTTTTCCCTTAGATTATCAAATAAAAAAATGACAACAGCTAACACAATAATAGCCATCAGGTGTGAATGAATCAAAATTATATATAATTTTTCTCAGATCAGCAAAAAATATATTTTTTCATCTGCTGAAGAATTTTAGGAATTAGTTTATTATGTGCCATGAGATGAAAAAGGTTGAAAATTGCTGATCCATAGTATAAAACAAACAAAAAAACAAAAAAACTACCTAGTAATATGTTAGGAATACCAAAGAATTTTAATATTCTGTTGACGATGACAATATTTATTCAAAGTAAAAATATTTTCATAAGTGAAAAAATTTTAGCGCCCAAAGAACACCAAATAGAAAAGAAGGACATGGAGCAGATGTACGCAGATGTTCTTCTGTGTTTTCTTTAACAGAAGATTCTGTCTCAAGTCCTTTTCACAGTTATACATCTATCAGACCTTCACGGTGTATGCTTCAAATACGTTACAACTTTCTTTGTCACTTATATATCAATAAAACTGGGGGGAAAACTCTAGGATTTAAACTCACTAAAAAAGAAAAAGAAAACTATATCCCAAACCAAAGACTTAATATCTCACATAGCTCTAAATCAACTTTTAAACTTTAATACAGCCTCTTTTATGTGAGGCAAAAATTAAATAAAATATGCTTCTTACAGTCATATACTGAAGTCACTCTGCTTTTTAAACCCCACCCCCCAAAAAGAAGAAGAAATTGATCCCACTGAGCCATGGGTTTGGCGTTGGAAGGCACAGGAGGTAAAACGGCCCGACTGGACTTCAGGCCTGACTGGACTTCTCCGCTCACCACGCTTCTTGCAGGAAAACAAGAGTTAACTCTGTCACACAGAGTTTTGCGACACCTCTCTCTTAGAGTACTTCTTTCATGACCAATTTTTCACAATTGTGTGTATTAGAGCAGTCAACTTAATATCTTACTCTTTTTAGGTTATTTCCCAATATTTCAGGTACAACAAACACTTATCACTCTAGAATTACAATGAAGCTACAGGATTGTTCAGCTCATTCCACAAGCCCATTCATTTGACCCATTTAAAACCAACATAAAAAAAATAATAATAAAAAAATAAAACCAACATAAAACCAACACAGGACTAAACAGTATTTTAAAAAGTGGTTATAATTTCCCTTTTAACTTTTTAAACCAGTTTCTCTAAATAAATTTACTGAACAAAACATACTGTTTTTTGGATTTCAATACTGGAAATTAAGCTCGTTACCTCTCTCAAAACCGTGCTCGTGTAGCCTCGATACAGCCCTCGGACGCCCTGAAACAACAGGAAAGAGGAGCAGAGGTTCCAGAAGGACATTCAACAAAGTGCATGAACTGCTCCTAAAGTCTGAGCTCTAAAACACCATAATGACCACGGTTCCGTCAGAAGTTAAAGGTTCTAACTGGCTCAAGGTATGTAAAGCTCAGGTCAGCTCCCTTTGAAACAAAAACATCTCTAATAATAAAACTGACTACATACAAAGGTAGCTTTAGGTGCTTTCTATATTTCTTCTTGTGAAAATAATGCCTGAGATGTTTTAGATAAAAATATTTCCAAAAGCAAATGCACACAGAATGTTGAGTATCTTTTCATATGAAAACAGAATTATATTTCAAATTTTCAGTCGGAAGATATAAATTCACTGATAACCTCTCAACAGTGATAAAACCTCTGGACAAGACTTGGCTCATCTATTCCACCACCCACATGCTGCAACAGAGACCGTCTACTGGGCTGACCTCATTCATACAATTAAAGACTCAGTATCCCCTCACCAAAGTGACACAAGGACCACTGAGAACAACACTTTCTAAAACCCACACTGACTGAAATTTCCATGTGACTGACTTCTGTTAAAAAAAAAATTAACTGTTTAAAGATTTCTGTAAAACTATGAAGACAAGCAGCTCAGTGGTTCCTAGTCCCACAGCCAGCAGAAATGATTTCTGACCCACAGCTTAACACTAACCAGGAAAAGAGGAATTACACTCTCATATAAACATTATGATGTTGGCGGCTGATATCCATCCATTACTAGACTTCTCTTCCACAGCCCTCAAATTCTCTAGTAATGTTTTAATAGCTCTTCATTCATTTTACACATTCACTACTTATTCCATGTCTGATTCCAAAAGAACTGTGGAAGGGTTACAATGTAGGACCCATACACAGTGGTGGCACTTATTATGTGTCTGTTTAGAGATTTTGAAAAAAAAATTGAAATAAAAATAAAATTTCAAAAACAAATAAAGGAACAACAATGATAATCTTAGCATGAAAAGTCACTATAATACTATAATAAATGTAGCATTAAGGTCTCTTCTAGGACTCCTGATATGAGACTCACAGCATTCATATCAGCTGCTATAAAGTCTTTTTTTAATAAAGAAAAAAGAACTTGAAAACACATCTTACCTCTTGATATAAAATGTTTGAGAAAATCTGAAATGTTCTTGAAGAAGCAGAAACCTGTGCCCTCTGCTTAACTACTTCAGAAGGAACTCGAATCAGGCAGGCAACCTAAAATATATAAATTTAAATACATCCTAAAAAAACAAGTAACTGCCATGAAAACTGAAATTTTTTCATAAGTAAAAATTATGGTATAAGGAAGTATAATGTACAGGGCTTAGTGCAAGATGTCAAAAGGCTTTTTAACATATAACACTTAGATCCCTTAATGAACATGCACTATTTTATCAGCTCAAAACCTCCCCTCCCATTTTCTATATAGAACCTCCCACCTCCCACCTCCCACCTCCCACCTCCCACCTCCCACCTCCCACCTCCCACCTCCCACCTCCCACCACAATGTTCCAAGCACATCTGTCTATAAGCCCCTGGGTAGCAACAAGCACATTGACTCATGCTGAACCCCTTACACCTGTTGAAGAGCATCTGGCGTTCACACGACAGTCATTTCTAACATGTCTGAACTAATCAATCATGCTTTTGCTTTACTGGGAGCAATGCACACGTTGGTAGAGGCAAGACTGCTCACTCACAGGTTACCCCTAACTTTCCATCTCACCCCCTGCAGCCTCAACCAGCTCCCAGCCCCAGCACACCACATCTCCCACAGCAGCAGAGGAGTACCACCAGGCACTCTCAGACCTGCTCCAGCATTCAACATGACACAGGTCCTGCTTGGTCCATTTTCACCCCTGACCAATTTTAACATCAGCCTTCATGATATGCCAGGGAGAGGTATATGCCACCTCTCACTCACAATTTGTCACACAAGTGGGCCCAAGAAGAACGGACCATCTTTTTTTTATTTGATGCACCCCCAGCAGTATTTACTTGCACATATGACATGGCCACCCTGTTAGGATGGCTGAGAGTACGTAGATTTGGCAAAGGGTTAGGGACACTGACGCCCAAACTAAATCACCATTCTGTTGGCAAGTTAAAGGGGGAAGGCAAGTTACTAGTGTCTCTCAACCTCCCCGAAAGAAGAGCTTTTTTCCGTACTCACCAAGACCAATTTGAACTGCATGCAACCAAGAATTGTGCTTGATATTCATGACAGACAAATATCAAATGGAGATTTGCAGAGCAATGAGTCAAGAGTCTTGAGTAATGTACATATGAGAGTTAACAGCATTTGTGAAACTTGTATCAATGGAGGGCTAGGGTAGCAAACCCATGCAGAGAATTTGTAAGTAATTTTAAGACAGAGATGGGCAAATGTAGACTATTACTCCAGGAGGTAGGCTAACACAACAGCAGGCTGATTCAGAATTGAAGCCAGTTCTTTGTCTTGTTTTATTTAAGATGGTTAATAGCCCTGGCTGGTGTAGCTCAGTGGATTGAGCACGGGCCTGCGAACCAGACAATCGTGGTTTGATTCCCAGTCAGGGCACATGCTGGGGTTGCAGGCCAGTTCCCTGCAGGCCACTTCCCTGCAGGCCACTTCCCAGCAGGGGATGCATGAAAGGCAACCATACATTGATGTTTCTCTCCCTCTCTCCTTCCCTTCCCCTCTAAAGATAAATAAATAAAATCTTTAAAAAAAAAAAGATGGTTAATAACTGCACATAGTATGGGGAAATGATAATAGCAAAGCCGATGTTAACAATGTAGAAAAGAGAAGGGAAAGTAGACACAAACCCCAGAGGCTATGAGAAAAGGCAGAATCAGGGGTCCCTGGCACATGTCTACACAACAATGACAGTCCACATCACAACCAAACCTTTCCTTCAGGGCTCACCTCCAGCAGGAGATGAGCAGCAGTCTGGTTGAGCATGTTCAGACCTAGACTGTGGCCCCAGCTCCGAAAGTGAACTCTTAAGCATTTCGTGTGCCTTCCTGGGTCCAGGTTTTCTTACTTGACTTGGTCCAGAAACCTTTATGGTATCCTTTTAAATACTGATTTCTGTAATTAATTTTCTCCAATCATATCTTTTCTCCTTAAGTTCAAAAGATTTCTTCTTTATTCTTCAAACTATTTCCTCCTTATTCTTATTTTCCTAAATAAACTACCTTACCTGACATTTTTTACTATCACATAGTTTTTCAAATATATTCTCTCTTCTACCAAACCATAAACATTATGAGGGTGAGAAGAAAATAGACATCCACCTTACTAAACCACTGGGGAGGGAGGCAGGGAATCTCTGACAAGATTGAGCACACTCAGGGTGGTATGGCCATAGACAGAGGCAGGAATCTCTGCACTGCATTTTCCCCAAGCTTTATGTAGGCACAATTGACAAATGAATAGTATGCATCATTTTGTATTATTTTATGTAGAAAGCAAATGAAAGTACCCAAGGAAAAATAACACCAAAAATCAATCATTTCCACTGAAATGAATTTACCAATACCCTAGAATTTTTTTAATATTTTTTTCTTTGTGTTGAGTAGTATGCATATATATATATAGTTATATAAAGACAAGGAAAAACAGAGTGGGATTACCGGTAATGCTTCTCCTTTTCTGATGACCTGTATTTTCCTACAAAGAATATGTATTATTACTTCCTAAGATTTTTCAACATACTTCCAAGGGCAAAAATATGTGCTATGGGTCTTCCGCCAAGATGGAGGCATAGGTGGAGATGCCGTGCTTCCTCACACAACCAAGTTTAGAGACAACTAAATAACAGCAACAGAAAACACAGCCAAAACACAGAAAATTGAACTTTTCAGAAGTCTGATAACAACAAATTCTTCAGCCTGACCAGTAAGAGGGGCGAAACCAGCAGCTGGCAGAGCGGGGTAGCACAGGAAAACTCAGTCAGACGGACTCAGGCGCGCGGAATCCAGGCGCAGGGTTGGACCTGGTGGGCAACTCAGCAAGCAATAGCAGGAAAACAGCGAGGAAGCAGGGCTGCGGGTTGACTGTGGTCACAGGTTGACTGTGGTCGCCCGTTCACGCATTCGTGTGTGGATAGACAAGTGAGGGAGTGGGCGATTGGACGAGAGCCAGCAGCCCCAGCGGCAAGCGGCGACGGAGGGCGCCGCCATTTCCTGGCTCTAACCCCGCCTCTACATACAGCTTCATAACCCAGCGACCTAAGTGGCCCTGCCCCGGTGAACAACCTAAGGCTCTGCTCTTCACCCAACTGCGAGAAACAGCTGAGGGGGCCGCCATTTCCCCCCTCTGACCACGCCCCCACATACAGCGTCACAACCCAGCGACCTGGGAGTCCAAGGCTCTGCTCCTCATACTTAACGGGTGCAAACAGACCATAAATGGCTCAAGGAGATCTCAAAGCCCCAGAGCCTATAAATCTAAGTGATGAAGAAATAGCAAAACTCTCAGATGCAGAGTTTAAAACACTGGTGATCAGGATCCTCACAGAACTGGTTGATTATAGCCACAAATTAGACAAACATATGAAGGTGAAACTAATTGAAATGAATGGAATTGCTCAGGAAACCAATAATGATGAAAAGGAAACTGGGACTCAAATCAATGGAGAAGACCAGAAGAAAGCAAATAATGGCCAAACAGAAAAGAGTCAAGAAGCAAGAATTCAAAAAAATGAGGAGAGGCTTAGGAACCTCCAGGACATCTTTAAACTTTCCAACATCAGAATTATAGGGGTACCAGAAGGGGGAAAGGAACAGCCACCAGTGGAAAATTTATTTGAACAAACAATAAAGGAGAATTTCCCCAATCTGGCAAGGGAAATAGACTTCCATGAAATCCAGGAAGCTCAGAGAGTCCCAAAGAAGTTGGACCCAAGAAGGAACACACCAAGGCACATCATCATAACATTAGCCAAGATTAAAATGAAGCAGAGAATCCTAGAAGCAGCAAGAGATAAGGGGACAGTCACCCATAAAAGAGTTCCCATCAGACTGTCAGCTGACTTCTCAAAAGAGATCTTATAGGCTAGAAGGGGCTGGAAAGAAGTATTCCAAGTCATGAAATCCAAAGACCTACAACCAAGACTGATCTATCCAGCAAAGCTTTCCTTTAGAATGGAAGGGCGGATAAAGTGCTTCTCAGATAAGATCAAATTTAAGGAGTTCATCATCACCAAGCCCTTATTATATGAAATGTTAAAGGGACTTACCTAAGAAAAAGAAGATAAAAAAGATGAACAGTGAAAGGTAAGCAAACTCACAGATATTAACAATCACACCTAAAACAAAAGCAAACAAACTAAGAAGACAGCTAAATCAGGAGCAAAACCATAGAAATGAAGATCACATGGAGGGTTAGCAATAGGGGAGTGGGAGAAGGAGAAGGGGGGAGAAGGTACAGAAAATAAGTAGCATAGACAGTAGATAGAAAATAGATGGTGGGGCAAGAATAGTACGGGAAATATAGAATCTAAAGAACTTGAGACACGTGGTCATAAACTAAAGGGGGGGTAATGTTGGGGACGGGGGGTAGGGTGGAGGGGAATGAAGGGGGGAATAGAACAACTGTAACAGCATAATCAATCAATCAATCAATAAATAAATAAAAATATGTGCTATGAACCAAACAGTAAATGAGCCCTGGCTGGTGTGGCTCAGGAGATTGAGGGCCAGCCTGCAAACCAAAGGGTCACTGGTTCGATTCCCAGTCAGGGCACATGCCTGGGATAAAGGGCAAGTCCCCAGTAGGGGTGTGGATAAAGGCAACCACACATTGATGTTTCTCTCCCTCAAAAACTAAATCTAAAAAAAAAAAATGAAAGAGCTACTTAAAAATGTTTTTCTATGCAATCCTTACTATCCTTGAGAAAACACTTATTTTTAAAATATATTTTATTGATTATGCTATTACAGTTGTCCCATTTTCCCCCCTTCATTCCCCTCTACCCTGCACACTCTCCCTCCCACATTCCCCCACTTTTATTCACATCCATGTGGCATAAGCTCTTTAGCTTCTACATTTCCCATACTATTCTTGCCCTCCCCCTGTCTATTTTCTACCTACTGTCTATGCTACTTATTCTCTGCACCTTTCCCCTTGCTCTCCTCCTCTCACTCCCCTGTTGCTAACCCTCCATGTGATCTTCATTTCTGTGGTCCTGCTTCTGTTCTAGTTATTTGCTTACTTTGCTTTTGTTTTTGTTTTAGGTGTGGTTGTTAATAACTGTGAGTTTGCTGTCATTTTACTATACATTTTTTATCTTCTTTTACTAAGTCCCTTTAACATCTTATAAAATAAGGTGTTGGTGATGATGAACTCCTTGAACTTGACCTTATCTGAGAAGCACTTTATCTGCCCTTCCTTTCTAAATAAAAGCTTTGCTGGATAGAGCAATCTTGGTTGTAGGTCTTTGGATTTCATGACTTGGAATACCTCTTTCCAGCCCCTTCTTGCCTGTAAGTTCTCTTTTGAGAAATCTGCTGACAGTCTGATGGGAACTCCTTTGTAGGTGACTGTCCCCTTAGCTCTTGCTGCTTCTAGGATTCTCTCCTTCATTTTAATCTTGGCTAATGTAATTATGATGTGCCTTGGTGTGTTCCTTCTTGGGTCCAACTTCTTTGGGACTCTCTGAGCTTCCTGGATTTCCTGGAAGTCTATTTCCCTTGCCAGATTGGGGAAATTCTCCTTTATTATTTGTTCGAATAACTTTTCTGCTTGTTCTTCTTCCTCTTCCCCTTCTGGTACCCCTATAATTCGGAGGCTGGAGCACTTAAAGATGTCCTGGAGGTTCCTAAACCTCTCCTCATTTTTTTGAATTCTTGTTTCTTCATTCTTTTCTGATTGGATGTTTCTTTCTTCCTTCTGGACCAGTCCATTGATTTGAGTCCCAGTTGTCTTCCCATCACTATTGGTTCCCTGTGCATTTTCCTTCATTTCACCAAGTGTAGCCTTCATTTTTTTCCTCTAATTTTGGACCAAATTCAACCAATTCTGTGAGCATCAAATCACCAGTGGTTTGAACTATGCATGTGATAGGCTGGCAATCTTTTCATCGCTTAGTTGTATTTGTTCTGGAGCTTTGACCTGTTCTTCCATTTGGGCCATTTTTTTGTTTTGTTTTGATGAGCCTGTTACATATGAGGGGCGGAGCCTTAGGTGTTCACCAGGGCAGGGTAATTCATGTTGCTGAGCTGTGATGCTGTATGTGGGGCAGAGGTCAGAGAGGGAACAAAGGCACTTGCTCCTCTCTCTGCCAGATTTCAGTCCCTTCCATTGGTTCCCCCAAGCAAGCTGGACCCTTCTGATGCTGATTCCCGGTGGGTGGACTTGTGTACGTTCTATGACCCTATGGGTCTCTTCAACAAACTCTCCCGTGAGGCTGGGAGTTTCTCCCAGCACCTCAACCCCCACAGATGTTTTCAATTGGTGTTTTGAGGCTTTATTTCCCTGCGCTGGGATCCTGGGTTGAGAGGTCTATCTTGCTCCCCAGTTTCACCTGGTTTATCTGTTGTGAATGTGGGACCACCCTGTCAGCCAGCCACGTTGCATGCAGCACCCTGCTCCATAATTGCCACCTCGCTGGGTCTGCCTGCTGCCATCTTGCACACCTGGGTCCATCAGCTGCTGCCTTGCACACCGAGTGTCTGCAAGTCACCACTTTTTTTGCCGAGACCCCTCTCAGCCTGGCAGCCCAATTCTGCCCCTCCTACCAGTCTGGATGAATGTGTCTACTTTAACTCCTTGGTTGTTGGACTTCCATACAGTTTGATTTTCTGTCAAGTTCTGGTTGTTATTTTTTTCTAAATTGTTGTTGTCCTTATTTTGGTCGTGCGAGGAGGCACAGTGTGTCTACCTGTCCCTCCATGTTGGTAGGAAGTATACAACATTTACTTTTAATTCAATAACAATAACACATAAAAAGCAAATTAAACAGCTAATCACTAAGGCCTAAAATTGAGAATAAATTGTTACTTTTGATAAGAGTAAACTTTTAAATCCATCCTTATAAAACTAGGATAGAAAATAAAATCCTGTGAAACTTACATGAACCTCACAGGACAGCTCCCAGCATCTAAAACTCATTAAAGAAATGAAAAGAAATAAAGAAAAGAAAAAAATTAAAAAGGATATACTAACTCCTTATATTTTTCAATTCAAGAGGTCAAGAGTGAAAAATGACCCCCATATGTCAAGAAAATAGGAATTGTCTGCTTTTGTGAGTTGGCATAAATATTTATGGAACTTCACGCTTCATAACCTTCCATGTTCTTACATTATTGTTTTTATTTCTTAAAAATACAGAAACAGAGGGAAACTTTGAAAAGGTTCTCTGATGAAAAGCAATCTGCCTAGCAGAAAGGGTATAAAGCACCCCGCATGGCTTCCTGACTTCCAGGGCATGAGAGAGAAGCCACAAAGCAATGCCTCTATTTCCTCCAGTAACTCCGCTGCCCTCCATTTGGTTTTCTATTGACTCTGATCTTTCTTAGATTTTAATTTGAGCTACAACAGAGTATTTCACTGCACAAGAACAAAAACATGTTTCAGTACTGTGGCTCTATGAAAGAAAATAAAGGTAATGTCATCTGTGGGTCTCCTGGTCAATCCATTCCCTACAGCATTCTTTCCTCATAAATCTGGGGTTTGGTATGAATCCATCACACAGGAATGGCAGCATTTTCATTAAACACAAGAATGCTTTATATGTTAAAGTTCTATCAAAGGACAAGAAAACTAAGGTTTTCCATAAGGAAAATATATGTGTCCCCATCTTTCATCAACACTAAAATGCAAGACTCATTAGGTTTAAACATACCAAATATTTAATGAGCTTCAGATTAAAAATTGTTTACAAAAATGAAGCTGCTACCAACATTTTTCTTTCTTTGACACAGAAACTACTTTTCTAATATAATTTTACTTATTTTTGCAATAGAGAACTGAACATCACCTTTGATATTTATTAAGCACCAAAGTGCAAATGTACAAGTCCTAAGACTAAGTGTTTGAGGGGGAAAGTTACAGCAAACTACAGCCTCACATTAGGTTAATAAGTGCAGGCAGAGAGAGAAAGGAATGAGGAAGAGACAAATCCCTTGTTCTTTCAGACACACTTCCCACATCTACCAGCATGTACAGCCTCACTTCCAGCCTCCTGCTCTTGAAAAATGCTCTTCAAAGTCACTGGGCATCACCATAGTATCTCATCTTAACATTATATCTTTTTTCCCAACCACTTCATCATAGTTCACAAAAAATTACTGATATAAGCTCCTTCTCTAAGAAACTAACAATCTGTAAATGTTTTTTATAGTAGAAGCTAAGCATATCAGCATTTTATATGCAAATCAATCTGAGATTATAGAAGTTAGTGAAGGTCAAAGAGCTACTTGGCTTAGGGAGCTAAAACACAAATCTTTATCATCTCCAAAATTATTTTTAATAAAAGGTGTATAATATTTACACACATCTAATGAATTTAAGGAGTCAAGTTTTAATATCAGCGAATTCTTAATGACTAAACAGGTAAATCTATAATAAAGTCAGCAGAGCGCTGGCTGGTGTAGCTCAGCAGACTGGGTGCCAGCCTGAGAACCAAAGGGTCGCTGGTTCGATTTCCAGTCAGGGCACATGCCTGGGATGCAGGCCAAGTCCCCAGTAGAGGGCACACGAGAGGCACCACACAATGATGTTTCCCTATCTCTCTCCTTTCCCCCTCTCTCTATAAATAAATAAATAAAATATTTTAAAAATAAGTCAACAGAAACTTAAGTTGAATAGTGCCAATCAAAGTAAAAGCAAAGAAGCTGCTTCAGAATTTGCAAACTCAGTGTGGTAAATTGAAGGGAGAGAGAGCTGAAGATTTTTGAAATGCACAGTTTACTTACTTGTAACTTATTCCACATTCTTTGTGTAATTCCCAAAATTCTTTCTAGAAAACGAGTTCCCAAATTAAGAATACCTAAAACATCTTTCTATACTTCCATTAAAAACTGAAACCCTGTAACTCCATCTGTGTGTCAATTCTGCCATCTTCTGGTTACAAATGGAACCACAGCTGTTGATAAAACACACAGCAATTTATCCTAATGTACCCACCCTCCTTAAGGTTTAAATTTTATCCACTGATACTAGGATATAAGTTCATCATACCTTTCTTCCTTACAAGACTCTCCATGTGTACAAATAACCAATAAAAATAAGAAAAAATAGTTCTGTAAGTATTAGTCTTTTGTCTGACAAGACTAATGTCTTCATAATCCAAAGAGAAAGTTACCTTCTCAACAAAAATAATTATATCGTCTACTAGGTCCTGTTTCTAAAGTGGTTCACATAATTTTACATATCTCAAAGAAAGCCTCAAATGGCTTTACTTTTGTCGCTTTTCTTAATAGAAATGAGCCATGAATTTGACCCCAAAGGCAAGGGAAGTAAAAGCAAAAATAAATGGCCCTGGCTGGTGTAGCTCAGTGGATTGAGCACAGGCCTGAGAACCAAAAGATCGCGATTCAATTCCCCATCAGGGCACATGCCTGGATTGCAGGCCAGTTCCCAGGAGGGGCCAGTTCCCAGCATGGATGCACCAGAAGCAACCATACATCAATATTTCTCTCCTTCTCTTCTTCCCTTCCCTTCTAAAGATAAATAAATACAATATTTTTAAAGCAAAAATAAATGAAGGAGACTACACCAAACTAAAGTTTCTGCACAGCAAAAGAAACCAACAACAGCCCTGACTAGTGTGGCTCAGTGAGTTGGGCATCCTCTGGCAAACCAAAGGCTCACTCATTGGATTCCCAGTCAGGGCACATGCTGAGGGTGCAGGCCAACTCCCCAGTTGCGGGCATGCAAGAAGCAACCAATCAATGCTTCTCTTGCACATCGATGTTTCTCTCCCTTTCTTTCTCCCTCCCTTCCCTTCTAAAAATAAATAAATAAATAAATCTTTTTTTTTTTTTAAAAGAAACCAACAAAACAAAAAGGCAACCAACTGAATGGGAGAAGATACTTGCAAACAATATCTTCGATAACGGGCTAATATCAAAAATATACATATAATTCATACAACTCAACAACAAAAATCTTTAGATTTCCTCCTGTTTAACACCTCCTAAACTCACTTGCTCCCTCTGCATCCCTTGCCCCTGCCCTGGCAGGGTTCTGGTCATCTGCCCGTCCTGGGGTTTCCGACACAGTCTCCTCCCTCTACCTGCACACTGCTGCCAGAGGGGCTCCTAAAATGCCAACCAATGGTGCTCTTTTGCTCACCTCTTCAAAGGCTAACAGCCAAACTTTTCACTGTAGTAGTTAAAAATCTCCAGCTATGCCCAACCACACCCCTCTCCACCTCATTTCACAATGACCCAGCCATACCTGGGCTCCATTTGGGACTGGAAAGTGTCCAACAAGGGCTTTCCATAATTTCAATACCCCTCTGCACCAACACACCTAACAATGATATTGTAAAATGCAACATGTGGATTAGCAGTTCTACAAGGCCCTTCCCAAGGCAACACTTGGTGCCCAGTTCAATCCAGACAACTAGCCATTCCTTTCCCTTCAGGCTCTTACTGTACCTTGTCCTTACTATTATTAAAATACCTGTAACACTTTGATGTACTTAACAGATTTACCTGTCCATCTCCACCTCTAGACTGCAAGCCTATTTAAGGCAGTGTCTTGTCATTTTCTCCTCGATGCCCAGAACACCACCGGTTGTGGGTGGCAAACATGGTGGAGAGAACTGCAGAGGTGAACAACGCAGTCAGCATAAAAGGAATCAAAGGGGTCTCAGTGAGGAGAAGATACACAATTAAAGGTTGTAAAGATCAAGACAGAAAGTGAGTTAGTGTTATCTTCCTGAGATAAATTTTTGCATAACTCTCAGTTTGGGATTTTAATAAGAAATTTAAAAGTCTGGACCCGGCTGGGTTAGAGTACATAAAAACTGCAGGTTCTATCCCCAATCAGGGCACATGCAAAAATCAGCCAATGAACAAATAAATAAGTGGAATAACAAACTGATGTCTCTCTGCCTCTCTCTCTCAAATCAATGAATAAAAAATTTTGAAAAAGAGGTCCGTCTGCCTTACGTACTCAATGTCCTGAGGTGAAAAAAGGCTCCCCAACCACTGAAAAATAAACAGAAGAACTTCTGCTTCCATCCACCTTTAAACAGGAGGGATTTCCACCCTAGAGCACCCAGCATGTCTTCTCCACATAATCTCCTGGGACTTGGCTGTACAAACAAGGGTCTGGCCAAGAATGATCACAACTGCAAGTCAAAGTCAATCTACGTTAATTTATGTATATTTCAAAATCTAATATGATCACTTCAAAAGCTATTATAACACATTTCAAAAGTTGTCAATCTTCTATCATCTTGCTCCGCGGTTCTTAGAAAAAGTCAGTAAAGGTCATAAAAAACACTATAAATACATTTTAAAACATGATATAAGAGCAAAATAAAAGCTAGCTAAAGCCCTCCCTAAGGAGGCCTCAATGAAGAGTGAGCTGTGCACTGTACCACACCCTGTACCGCCTCCCTGGCAAATGCTCCTGGCAGGCAGCATCAGTGCATCCAATGCTCCAGGCAACCAATCCTGGGAGGAGATGGAACACAACAATGCACTGATATACAGCAGGCCCTGGAACTGACTGCAGGACAAAGGTGGCCCAGCAACCTTGTCAGTTGCTAGAGCAGCTAAACTGTAAGACGAATTGCCTTCAGCCTCAAGGCTCTTTGTTCAACAGCATGGCCTTGAAGAAAGCATCAGAGCTGGTGCAACCCACACTCAGTCTCCAAAACCCAATCTCCATTTCTGAGTAGACTGCCACCCTCAGAACTAGCCAGTTTATTGAAGTAGGGTGTGGAACAGCTCTAAAGAATAGAATTCTGAGGAAGACAAGAAGAATCACACTTCTGATCAGTGTGTGGCACTGCTCTTGTGCTGTACCTACTAAAATGTTTTTATGTACTACAGTGCTGAGCCAATTCCATATAAAAAGTTACTACTGGGATATGTTACATTGTTTTATAATCCTAAATCAGTGGTACTTAAGTATCAGTGAGAACTAGAATCATCTAGGAATCCTGTTTAAAACGCAGGACCCCCGTGCCATCTCCAAAAATCTTCATTTGTAACCAGCTGTCCAGGCAATTGATCCCAGAGTAGGTGCTCCTTGGATTATACCTCTAACAGAAGTACTGTTAGAAGCTGTGAGAAAAGCATTTAAAACACATGATATATCGAGTTGGCCAAAAAATTCATTTTGTTTTTTCCATAAAATGGCTCAAGCACTTAGTCGTCTTTAACTTCATTGGAAACAATTCTATTAGACTGTATTATGACAGCTGTCATATCAGCATTCATTTAAAAAATTATCAAAATTGGTGAATTTTCGTGTAGACATTTAAATTTTGAAGATGGAAGAAAATAAGCAACATTTTCAGCATATTATGCTTTATTATATCAAGAAAAGTAAAACACACTTAAACACAAAAAAAGATTTGTGCAGTGTACAGAGAAGGTGCTATGACTGATTGAAAGTGTCAAAAAGTGGTTTGTGGAGTTTCGTGCTAGAGATTTTTCACTGGACGATGCTCCACAGTCAGGCAGATAAGTTGAAGCTGAGAGCAATAAAATCAAGACATTAACTGAGAACAATCAACGTCTACTACATGGGAGATAGCCAACATACTCAAAATACCCAAACCAATAAAGTTATTGGTGACAATGAAAAATGTCTTTTATTTTACAGAAAAAAAAAACCATACAGACTTTTGGCCAACCTGGTAATTTATCTCCTAGCTTTCTCATACATGAATCAGAATGGGGTTGGAAGGAATAATCTACCAGCATCTATGTGTGTGAGGGCATCCACACATGTCATCCATGCAGAGTGAATTCACACTGACTTGCTTTTGGCTACGAAGAAATGTCAATGTTCTTTCATTTCTCCAAACAACATGAACTAAGACCAAAAGTTGGATAAGACCCAGGAAAAGTCAAATCTTAAAACCTTAAAAAAAATCACTACCACTGTAATTTTATAGCATCTGTTGTGTTAAACATAGCCCGAACATCTCATCTAATTACAAATTCTACTTCTCGCAGGGCTTTATCCGTGTCTAATGGAAACTAAACTATAAAATAATTGAGGTAGGGATTTAGAGATTTGGTACGGCAAACTTCTTCATAAAAATGGCACAAACAGGACTCTTCTTACTGTTGTTACATATTAAATCTTATTTAATCCATTTTACTGTATTCCAAATTACAAACATCAGGTAGAAGGTTGTAATTATAGTTTTACTGATTGGTCATCACATTTTAATCAAGGTGCTGCTACAGGGAATGATTATTATGGTCGGGTTCTGCTTCTAAGTTTCTTTCATACATTTGCAGTTGCTATAATAAAGGAACTGTGGACACATTCTTCAGGCATTGTTTCTAAGAAATCTGTAACATAACAATCTTATATCAAAGTAAATGGTTCATGCAGCAATGACTAAACTGTTATTTTTTTTTTTTAGGTCTCTATACCTGACTATTGACAGCCATACGTGTTTTTGTTTCCTACCCCATTTTATTTTACCTATAAAAATGTGTTTCTCCTAAATTCACCCATTTCCTTATCTTGCTTTTAGCAACCATGCTTATATGAATCTGAAACCAAAAGCTTATGCTCTATGAAATTGAAATAAGTTATGAAAACAATAAAATAGTACATACACTTCTCAATCATTTGCTGAGAAAACTGATATTGAATGGCTTTGGGAAGTTTTTAAAGAAAATTCAAAGACCACTGAAGAAGCATCAGAACCAACATTTCTATAAACTTCCTACACTTGACAATCTTTTCAGCATACTAATCCATACCTGAATTTGTTTGTTTATTTTTTCTAAACCACAATTGCACTTAAAATACATCAAAAGTTCTCACCCTGGCTGGTGCAGCTCAGTGGATTGAGTCCTGTCCTGCGAAACCAAAAGGTCATTGGTTTGATTCCTGGTCAGGGCACATGCCTGGGTTGCAGGCCAGGTCCTCACTTGGATGCATATGAGAGGAAACCAGTCAACCAGTCAAAATACCTCTCACATGTCGATGTTTCTCTCCCCCTTTCTCCCTCCCTTCCCCTCTCTCTCAAAATATTCATAATAAATAAATAAATAAATAAATAAATAAAATCAATTGAAAGTCCACATCAAGAGTTGTTTCACCTGTGACATCAATCCATGTACCCACTGCTGATAAATTCTCCTTTTAAACTCCTCCAGACATCATGAAAACTAAAAAAGACATCTTACATCATGTCTTACCACCTAAGGGACTATGGAAACCCCTCCCAAAAAAAACAATAAAGGTAAGAATGTCCTAGAATCATATATTTCCAATCTCATATACTTGTTTCCTAACTGGAATTTACCTATAGCATTGCCTAGGTGCAACAGTTCACTCACAGAATACTATATTACAAGGGCTTCTATATTTTTAAAATGTCAGTTACAGATATCAAAGTACAGAAT
This sequence comes from Artibeus jamaicensis, assembly GCF_021234435.1. NCBI lineage: Eukaryota > Metazoa > Chordata > Mammalia > Chiroptera > Phyllostomidae > Artibeus > Artibeus jamaicensis. The sequence continues at coordinate 748,097 of NW_026521715.1, forward strand.
ATACAGAATTTTCTACAAATGAAAAGATGTATCATTAACATGAGTAATCTAACAGCTCTCATTTGCCCTACCTCATTATACACGTTTTAATACTTTGTTTTGTAATTCTAAGAGGAAGTTTACAAACTGAAGAAAGCCTGTCCTTCAACACCTCAAACTAGCTTTCACACAAGATGGTTCTATGCGAAATGAAATAAGTGGCCAAGTGCTTTTTGCTGCTTGCTCTCAGCAACATATTAAAAAATATAAACCAAATACTGAATTTATGGGAATGTACTTAACCTTACCACAGTAACAAGCATTTCTAAAACAGAGGCAAAAGCTATCATACAGAATTTTCACAACCTGAAAGACATAGAATGTTCATCCATGAATTGTTATTCTTTAGTACATATACTCAAAAATAACTGCATGCAGTAAGATTCTAATTTCAGAGTAATATCACCCAAAAAATCTAAACCAAAAATAATAGGCTAAAAGATTTTTTAAATTAAATATAAATTGCTTTCTATTGCAGTTTAAGCTCATTTTCAGGTAGAATTTCAAGCACTGGAGTTCTTACTTTGAGTTAAGAATATAAAGAATTAAAATTCCCAAGAAATTGTATGCAAATGTCCATATTTTACTGAAGAAATAGACATAGGGTTTCATTAGATTCCTAAAGAGGTTTCTAGTTCATAAAAGGAACTATTATTCTATGTTCTTTATTATTAAAAAATTAATATAATAGTACTTAATTACGAAGGCAATTATTTTTAATCTGGGGTTAACTTGGGTTCTGCAAAATCATTTTTAAACCAATGGCAAAAAAGAAGTATACTTAAAGCACTTCAGTGATGTTAATGTCTCTCAGGCTAATTTCTTTCAAGATTGTCTTCAGGGACCCATACAACTGATTTTTTAGTCAAGAAATCCATTTCACAGCTATTAACAGAAAGACAAGAAATAACAAGTGTTGGTGAGGCTATGGAAAAAAGAGAACCCTTGTGAATACTGCAGGATTCCATTAATATAAAATGCCCTAAATAGGCAAATCCAGAAAGACAAAAGGCAGTTGACTGGTTGCCCAGGACTGGGAAGCGGGGGAAAGGAGAGTGACTGTTCATGATTACAGGGTTTCATTTTGGGATGATCAAGATGTTCCGGGACTAGCTGCGATGTTGGCTGCATGACTCTGCAATTATACTAAAAAACATTGAATTATACACTTTAAATTGTACCCCAATAAAGTTGTTATTTTTACTTTCAATTTTTAATTGTCTTCTTAAAGTTAGTATTTACTTTCACTTTTCTGTCAGGATCTCTCTCTTTTCATCATCCCCATTCTCTATATTCTCAAGTGAAGAAAATTCAATTATGTAACTCTGTAGATTTTCCTCCAAATTTTCTAAACAAAAAATAGCACATAGAAAACAAAACGACTATATAACTTTTAATGTAAATGTTAAAAAAAACTGATTTGCTTTCCAAATTTCCTAATGTTAATATATACAACTACTTCCCAAAACAGGAAAAAAAATGTTACTTGATGAATCAATTTAAGTTCGTAAATGGAGACCCTTTCTTTTCGCTTTGCTATGCACTCCTGCCCATAACAAGACTGGGGGGCTTGGTAAGACTGCGTAACGACCAGACTGAAGATAACATAGTAAAGAACGCACATCTCTGAATGGAGACACACAAATAATTCTAACAGAGAATGTCCCTTAGTACTTAGCAGGAGGGGCTGAGAGAGAAGTGAGTGAAGTTTATGGGGAAATGTTTATCGGTACCCTTCTCTATGTTAGTTTAGGAAAAAATAACCCTCTATTAGTTTGTAATTTAATGACTATCTGGTCCTAGAGACTTTTACAGATAGATGGTGAGTACCTCCAATGAATATTATATTTTTATTCACTTCTCCTTATAATTCTGGAAATTTTTGTTTTATATTTTAAGATTATATTATTTAGTCCAGGTTCGGTTTCATTATATATCTCAGGAGAATTGTTCCCTGTATCATTTACACATTGCTCTCTTTGGTTTTTGCTTTCTGTCTTTTTTTGTCTGATATTAACATTATTTTATTAGTCTTTCAGTTAGTATTTCTATATAAAGTATGGTTGATCAGAGTTGCAGAACTACTGTGAATAGTAAGAATAAGAAGTTACTATAGGAATGTGAAAAGTAATTGTGGGAGCTGATTAAGCAGCTTATGTAGAACTGTAACTTCTGTGCCCAGGGCTGGGACAGAAGTAGAGAGCAGGGGATCAGGAAGGAAAGATGCATGTGAGATGGCGAAAGCCAGGACAAACAGGAACTCACATCATCTCCCACCAACCCTGATGATATGGGTGACCTGCAGTATAAGCTGACACCCTTCACCACAGTGCCCATACATCTGGACTCAGAATGAGGAGAAGCTGAAGGAGATGATCCCACGGGAGCGGGAGGAGCTGCCTGAGTCCCCAGGGCAGTGATGCAGGGTATGAACTGTGAGCATGCTTGTCCCTACACCAGTCTGCTTCACTTCCACCTTACACAACTTGTACAAATGTCTCCTCGTCAGCCCAACCTGGAACCATACTGGAAAGGGAGTTCTAGGAAAAGGAGTCAGCTCAGTTATGCTGACGTAATACAAAGCCATCACAATTTTGCATGAGTATTCTCTTCCGTCTCTTTAAATTTACTCTTTCTGTGTAATTGTTTTAGGTCTGTCTCTTGTATATAGCACATATCTGGATTTTTCTTTCATCCAATCTAGACCCTGTCTTTTAATGATCTTGTCTAATCCATTCACATTTATTGGAATTTCTAACTCTCATAACGTAAAAAATACTTTATCATTAAAAAGTAAAACAAAGACTTGCATGATTTGTATTTCTGAAGTGTTTTATGTATATAACTAGTACTTACCACTTCTCCAGCAGAGGCAGCCAACATGTGTTTCACAGGCATCAGATAGGAAGACGAATCAGCACGCAAGAACCATTTCACATATTCATAGGTGATAAAAAAGGCAGCAGCTAAAATTTGAACAAGCCAGCCTTTGAAATATGTTTGTCAAAAAATTAAAAAACTAGTTAATAAAACATGATGTAACAGATAAAGATAATAAACACATACTCTTTCCCCACCCCACTACTCATGCAGAACTTACCAAGCCCATATTTATTATATGCCTGACCTGGACCTACGAAAAGGCAGAAGACATTACACCTGCACCGAAGAAGCCTAGCAGCTAACTCATCATTTACCATTTTGTACTAACAAATCACTTAACGTTTCTTAGAAAGCTTTCTAGAAATGGGATATAAATTTCCTTATACAGTCATAAAATAATCAGCATAGACAGGTTAAAACTGCAAACATATACCTTAACTAAATAAAACATCTAATGAATGATATTTTGTTGCTGTTTAGTCAAAATAACCATAGATATTTTTTAGTACAGCAACACACCTTTACATCAAGAAAACAATCAACAATTAAAACGGAAACCAAAATCTCAAAATCCTATCACCATGAGCTAATTTAAGCTGCACAAGAGGGTTTTAGACCAGTCATTTACTATTAACAAAAGATGTTTATCACCTCCATAAAAGATAAGGCATAAAAGATCAATGAAAGACAAATTCATCTTTTGAGAGACATCTGAACACATCACATTAAAGTCTGAAACACACAGGAACAGAGTTTGATAGTAAAAAATCAGTTCTCCGAAATTAAAATCAGCAGGCTTTGTTGCTAGGAACACTCCTCAGGCTACTAACAAACAAACATCAATGAGGAGGGAGTCCCCAGAAGAGTCATGACCTGTGCAAGCCGTTTCAAACAGTTAACACAAGGCCTTATTCCCATCTGTGGTTCCCAATAAGGATTTTCCTACTTTAGCCCACTCACTATACAGCTGGGTTATCTCCAATTGCTTCAGCTAAGTTCTCCCTGCTACACAATCCACCCTCCCACCCCCACCTGCTAGGGAAAGGAAGAAAGACTGCTAAAAGTTTCTAGGTTTTCATGGTTAACCACCTCAACCTGGTCAGACTTAGTTGCTAATTTTATGAGACAAAGAAAGTTCTTTAGAAATGTAAGCTCCACAACTCTCCTGGGTGGTACCCAAGAAAGCCCTTGCTCATGGGAAGTGATGGCACAAGGTTCCAAATGAGGCTCTAGGCCAGTTAGAACAAAGAGGGGAGGGGCTGTCTGACACATAGTCTCTTCCAACTCCCATCCAAGTACTAACCAGGCCCAACCCAGCTCAGCTTCTGAGACCAGACAAGATCAGGCTCGTTCAGGGTGCTATGGCCACAGACTGGTCTAACTCTTAAAAACAATGACTATGTTTTTGCTACATTCCCTTATTAAAAACGGGAGTAAGGATCCTGAACACAGGTCTTCCTGTCTGCTCTTTCAACTTTCAATTTCCTCCATCCCCAACTACTCACCCCTGCAGAATATATTCTCAAAAAGAGAACATAATCTCAAAATCATTTTAAAAAGATTGCTCAGTCCTGGTTGGTGTGGCTCAGTGGACTGAGCACTGGCCTGTGAATGTTACCCTGGTATATTGTACTCAGACTAGGATTTGAATAAGATGAGAAAAAGAAAAAAAAGTGCCACATAGAAGATTTCAATTCACAAAAAATTTACAGAAAAACTAAAAAACCATTTCTAAAACCCTGGCACTGACTATCTATCCAGCATCTCCAATCCAATGTTGTGCTGGGGGGGTGGGGGGGAGCAGCAGCAAGCCTGGTGAAAATGCCAGTTTACCACACACAAAAAAGATAAAAAACCATGTTCTGTATGTAAACTCCTGCTGGCAAGAATCTAAACCGAGGAGGGAACAGTACAGATAAATGATAATGGGGGAAAAAATAACAAAATAAGCTATTTTTTTAAAAAAGAATCTAATAATGAATACCTGGGCAGCTTTCAACTCTTGGGTATTGTAAACAGAACAGCAAAGATCGTAGGGTTGCATGTATTGTTTTGACCCAGTGTTCTGGCTTTCTTCAAATATATTCGAAAGAGAATCAGTGAGTAAGGTAGCTCCAGTTTTAGATTTTTTTTTTTAATCCTGACCTGAGGATATACCCACTGATTCTAGAAAGAAATGAAGGGAAGAAGGGAGGCAGGGGAGAGAGAGAAGGAGCAACATCCATTTGATGCCTCTCATATGCACCCCAATCAAGATGAAAACCATAACCCAACTGGGGATTGACCACAGAAATTCTGATATATTGGAGAATGCTCTAAGCACCTGAGGCACCTGGCTAGGGTCTTTTTTAATATTTTGAGGCAACTCTATACTGTTTTCCCCAGTGAGTATGCCAATCTGTGTTTCCAATCACCATGTACATGGGTTCCCTTTATCATCTACATCCCCACCAACACTTTTTTTGTTGCTGATTTATTGATCATGGCCATTCTGACAAGTGTGAGGTGAAATCTCATTAAAGTTTTAGTTTGCATTTTCCTGAAGATTAGTGATATTCATCATTTTTTCATGTGTCCCTATGTCATAAAGAAAAAAATAAGAAAACTCCAAGACAAGGATAACAATATTGTGACTACCAGAGGGAAAGGAGGGTGGGGATGTGCAAGAAGTTGAACTGTGAATAAATGGTGATGGAAGGAGATTCGACTTCGCGCAGTGAACACAGAGTACAATATACTATGATGTATTACACAACGGAACTGTACACTTGAAACTTACAAAGTTTTACTAACCAATGTAACCCCAACAAATTCAATAAAATATTTTATATAATTGAAAAAAAAGAATCTAAAGCAGTTCTGTGAGCTGAATGAAGCACCATGTACCCTCAGACCAGCACTAATACTACACCTACCAACAGTAATTCCTCAGTGTTCCTCCTAAACCTAAAAATTCCTCCTAAAAAGGTGTTTAGGAGAAGGAGGAAGACACCACAAAAACTGACGGCCAAAAGATAGGGACCTGGTAACAAAATCCTTTCAATCCCCTCGTTCAAAGGTTCCCAAATTTGTCTGCAAATTAAGTCACCTGAGGATTTTTTTTTTTAAACTTCCAGCTCCCAGGCCGTAGCCCAAACGAATTAAATCACAATCTCTGGAAGTGGGACATGGTCATCAGTACTTCTTAAAATCTGATCAGGGGATCAAGTGACTTCGACGTGGTCAAATTCAGGAAACACTGTCCCTCTCCCACACACAAAGCTGTACCTGGTGGCACTGAATGGGTGCTCAATAAAAACATGCTATAATCAATTACTGAAAGTAAGTGAGAGAAATGAAAATTCAAGGATAACCTCAAAACCGTTTGCTGTTCTCAGGACTGCTAGAGCAGAGGAAGAGGAGAGAAGGCAACAAACGGACCAAAACACTGTTTCTCTCCATGTGCTATGAATCTTTATGTGAATGCTGCACTCACGTGTGGGCATAAATGGGCAGTTAAATGTCAAGTGAATACAAAAGAATTCCTCATGAATTGTCTTGAGAAAAAAAGAAATTAAACTCCAGGATTTAAGAATCTCTTAGAGTAGAGGTTCTATAATTGTGTGTGTGATGGTCATGGTTTTTTCATTTGCTTTTCAATGCCACTCAAAGCATCAGTAAACAATTAAAATGAGGTAAATATCTGAAAAAAATACACCAACAAGTGAATTAAGTAAAACAGATGATATTGATTCTAGAATAAGAGGGCCACTAATCATATAACGTGACTTCGAATCCAAAACAAAAGCAAGACACTGGAAGGAGAGATTAGAGAAAATTGTTTCATCGTCTAAAAGCAATTTAGTGAAGACAGAAAGGTTTGATGCCTCTTAGATTCATCTGCTCCAGAAGACTCTGCGGCAGTGGTTATCAAGTTCAGCTTCACATTAGAATCACCTGGAAAGCTAATAACGGCCCCTCCCGCGCCCCAATACTCAGGGGAAGCTCAGACCAATTAAACCTCTATGTGTGACGCAAGCATCAGTAATTTTAAAGCTTTCCAAGAGATTCCAATGTGCAGACATGGTTGAGAAATTCTGTTCCAAGGCATCATAATCAGTGTCAGAATAACACATTAAGGCTCCTACTGGGAATGTTAATAACAAAATCATTTTTAAAAGATTGTTCAGTCCTGGTTGGTGTGGTTCAGGGGATTGAGCACTGGCTTGTGAACTGAAACATCGCCAGTTCGATTCCCAGTCAGGGCCCATGCCCGAGTTGCAGCCCAGGTCCCCTGGTGGTGGCATACAAGATGCAACCAATCACATGTCAATGATTCTCCCCCTCGATTTCTGCCATCCTTCCCCTCCCTCTAAAAGTAAATAAATAGAAATCTTTAAAAAAAAAATTGCTCATATTTTCACTATTAAAAATACAGTGGAATGGGATCTACAGCTGATTCAAAAGTAATGGGTTAATGAACAGAAAACAAATTCAGAAGATAAAACCACAACACATAAAATATTCCATATGGGGTAACAACACATATCATTCTGAAAATAAATCCCATGATCCTGGCTTTATAACAGGGAGAATATGAACAAAGTTTTTACCATTAGGAAAGGATCCAACAGCAGCAGAAGGAATGCCAGCATATATTCCACGAAAACCACCAGCCTTCTTAAATCCTTGGGGACTCTGCAGCCTCGTTTTAATGGTATCCAGAGGAAATAGTATCAAGTCAACAGAGACACCTGCTACCCCACCAGCCTTTAAAAAAAAAGTGGGGATAAAAAAGGGAAAACAGGTAACAATAAAATAAGCCATTTGGGGTAAGAAAAGGGAAAACAGGTAACAATAAAATAAGCCATTTGGGGTAAGAATAAGAAGGTAGTCTTTAAAGCGTATTTCTCATCCCTCTCAGTTCATGGACTATGGGGCACAGCCAAAAGGCCTGCTAACTAAACAATGGGGAAACCGCCGTTATTGTGCCATATTTTTTAATTATAAATTTTAAATAATTTTTAAAGTGAATTTTGAATGTTATCTTTAAGTAAATTTTAAATTCATTTTTAATACTGTCACATGGTTCAAAAAAGTAAAAGTAAACAAGCAAACTCAGAAAGGTAAAGAGTTCCAAGTCTCCTTCCCTGTTTGTAGTAATCAGGTAACCAATTTACCTGTTTTCTTACTGTATCCTTCTAAAGTTACTTTGGGCATATACAAGCAAATATGATTATATATTTTATTTTCTTCTTTAAAAATAAAAGCTGTATATAATATACACTGAGCTGAACCTTATTTTTTTCACTTAATTTATCTTGGTGGTATTTCCATATCAGACCAAATTTTTATTTTTTAACTAATGAGTGGTGAATCTGCAGTAAGACATTTCTGGGAGTGGGGAGAATTCTGTTTTCAAACGGGTCATGATCCTCCTAAATCTAGATCTGTACTTTAAGAATCACATACATAAGGATTCCTATTTTCGGTATCTGATAATCCCTTGATAAATGTTTTAATTCAGTGAAAACAATGGAGAAAAAATAAGAGCTAAATTCCTAGAGTACATTAAAACCTGGCCCAAACTACCATCACCTCCCAAGAGACACTACCTGGCTTTGGAAAGATACACTTTAAAAAGTTTAAACCTCATGAGTACTTGAGTACTTGCAGAATATGGAGAATATTTTAAAACTGGTTACACCTTAGTCAAAGTAAAGATACTCAGAAAAATAGGAACTCAAACAGTGTCAAAGAAAAGGTCAAACACTAGGTCTTAAAGCATCGTAGAAAGATGTGAATCAAAACCAGTTCACTGTACACGGATGTAAGAATGACAAAGAGGAAACTCTCACTGTGGTTCCTATATAGGGATTATTAAACTGAATTATCAACTTCTGCTATCTTTTGAATTTTGAACCACGTGACTTTATTACCTATTCAAGAGGTTAAATATATACATTAAAAACTATATATTCCAAAGTGTAGGAAAAAAAGAATTAGTATTATTCAACCATACAAGCAAAATTCAAAATGATCAGCATTGGGACAACTGTAATTGAACAATTTAAAAAAAAAAGAAATGATCAACTAGCTGTTTCCACCCTTTGGATTTACAAAATGCTCAGGGGTATGAAGCTTATTACCTAGCAAACACTCTCTGCTCTACTTACCACTCACAACAAAACCACTGCAAGCATTCATTGGAAAAATAAAAGTACCCTGATAAATCCAATAGTTAACTAACATGGGTAAATTACTTAAAATTACACTAGAAAATCACATCACCATAAACATTAATACTATTATACTATATGATCATGGTCTTCGACATGATCAAAGCCTGAAAGACACTACAGAACCTCAAAGACCCTGAAGGCCCACTCTGCAAAGGACCTACAAAGATGTCACCAAAAGAACAGACGTACCAGTAAAGAACCACACACGGTAGTAGAGAATGACACATCATGTGGGACTGCTCTCTGGATAGAAAGATGACCTTTTCTAAGTCATGGGAAAAGGTTCATATGTAATGTAGAAAAGTTTAAGAAGTCAACCTTTTTCAACATTTTCTCACTTATTTTTAAAGGATTTTTACAAAAACTATGTACATACAATATTTTTCCTGTCTCCTCATTTTCTCAAAGCTCAAAGAGAACTAAAATTCTGCTAAGAATGTCTGATATGATTGCATTCCTTTAAAACAAACAGCACTTCATTATAATTCTCTCTCTAATCTTAGGGGAGGGAGGGTTCAGAGAGCGGTTGGGATCCATTCCTAAATTTTAACCAATAAGTTAATTACACTTTCAATCTCTTTGACTACTTTGCATACATTGAGTTTCTAATCCTTTGAATTCTTATCTCGTACAAATAAAATGACCAGATTCAACCTATTTATCTAGTAAAATATAAATGAAAAGTTACTAATTGCTTCTGCAGATTTTAAACTTCTGTCACTCAAATGTCTTTTAAATTCATGACACCAAAAAAAATAGTAAGAGTAGGAAGAATAAGAATACATATATATTTATCCACAAAGCAACATATTCAAGATTTAAACAAAAACTTTAAGAAGTGCTTATAATTTTACATCAGCATTGTTTTGTTCACAATTATGTATAAAATATACAAGCCAACATCAGTGGAGTTACAAGAAACTCTACCAAATTATTTTATTTTTTTTAGTCTGAGAAATTTGTTTTATTTATGATCATTTATCAAAAAGGTTATCAGGCAAATGATTAGTTTGCAGATTTATGGTAGCTTCACTGAAAATGGTAAGTTAAGAACTAAACAAAATCTACCCTGGCTGGTGTAGTTCAGTGGATTGAGCGCGGGCCTGCAAATCAAAGTGTCACTGGTTTGATTCCCAGTCAGGGACATGCCTGGGTTGCAGGCCAGGTCCCCATTAGGGGACACGTGAGAGGCAACCACACATTGATGTTTCTCTCCCTCTCTTTCACCTTCCCTTAAGCCCCCCTCTAAAAAATAGATTAAAATCTTTAAAAAGAACACCAAATAAAATCCAAATATATAGAATGTAACCCAGGCAACCAGCAAGCCTTACCACAGCATAACAATTTATTGCAACCTTGACATACTACAAATAAAATACACATCTCTATTACCCTGGCCAGGTGGCTCAGTTGATTGGAACGTCATCTTGCACCCCAAAAATGCTGTGGGCTCAGTTCTCAGTCAGGGCACATATCTAGCTTGTGGGTTCAATTCCCAGTCCAACACATATGGGAAGCAACTGATCAATGTCTCTCTACTTCTTTCTCTTATTCTCCCTCCCTCTCTAAAAGCAACAAAAAAAAAGTCCTTGGGTCAGGATAAATGTGTGTGTGTGTGTGTGTGTGTGTGTGTACATGTGTGTGTACATGCACTCCTCTACCTTAAGTTAAAAAATGTAAAAAATGCTGGCAGGCTATGGAGAAGTACCTAATTAGTGCTTTGAAATTATTCTGGGAGTTGAAAAACATCAAGATCACATGCTATAAAGCCTTTATTTCTCAAAAGTAGTCTACACAACAGACATCACTGCTGCTCAGCTACAGGATGAAACCACCTAATTTAACTATGCAAACTCATCATAGCCACTGGCCTGAACCACAGCTGAGAAGATCCACCTGAAATACTAACACGGCTCCTCAAGAAACATCCCTCCTTGACAGTCTCAGTGTTCTTCACTTGTTAAGTGAACTAATTGCTGCTCCTGCTTCCTGGACACTTCTCTTCTCCCCTGCAGTGCTCCTTGCCACTCCTACACTGATGGCAGAGTCACTTTTGTAAAATGCAAACTGGTTTTCATCTTGTCACTCTCCAGCTACGAGTCCCACAAACTTTCCAGTAGCCCATGGGATGAAGAGCAAAATCCTTTTTAAGGCTCTGGAAGTTCTACCTCTCCACTCTCAACTCCACCATTTGGCCTTCTTGCCACTTTGAGCTCTCGTTTCCTCCGAGTCTGATCTTCCTCATCCCCAGGACTTTGTACAGCTATTCTCTAATCTCCAAACCTAGAATTAGATCCTCTTGTTTCCACACATTGATGACAACTTCAATTCTATAACTAAGCATCTCACCCCTAGATGAGGAAGATGCTCATAAAGACAGTTCCTTGATGTCCCACCAGATTGCACAATCCATACCTATTTGTGTTCACCAACATGTTCCCAGCACCAGTACACAGCAGGCACTCAACTATTTGAATTACGTATGAATTAATGAATATAGGAAAGGTTACTTCCCTATAGAAAGGGAAGTTCAAATTTCATTATAACCTTTGTATTTAAGTTTATGGGCTAATTTTTTTAATAACTAACCCCCAAAAAAAGCAGAATAGACAATTATAATGATAGGACTTTAGATATGAAAAGAACTGTATAAGCACATTAAAGTGCTGACTAAATGGTTACTTTATGTCACCATTTGCAATTACATAGTTATTTTTGGTTTTATTTACTGTTTAATGTCTGCTCCTACTTGACTATAAACCCATGAGGACAGAGAGCATAGCTTTGAGGCACTTTTCCCAAGTATCAGAGCAAAAGTTAACAAATGTTTGGTTAAACAGGTAAAAGATACCTGACTTGTGAGGTGGAAAAACTATGGGTGCAACTTTATCTTTCCAAAACTTTACATTTTCTCTAGACATATCATTAATGTTACTCAAACTGTCTGTGCCATAAAAAAATTAGTATTTAAAATTTATATTTGGACACATACTATTTCGCTTGGAAATGATAACACAAGCATATTAACAAGGGATTTCCAGCTGAATTGTCACATACTAAAACTGTCCCAGTACCCCTCTTATGCTGAAAGAAAAATAAAGGAAGGTAGTCCCATCTCTCAGTACTTGAGATGCAGAAGAAACTCCTCCATCATAGCTATGGTCCTAGGTCTGTCTCCAAGAGTACCTCATGTGCTCCACTAACTGATCAAAATTCAGAATATACTTGTGTCTACGTGACTGCCTGCTCAACACAAAAACAAGCAAAAATGGTAGATCTACTCCCTCTGACTTAAGTGCCAAAATAAAACAAGTCACATATGAGGGGGAACCAAAAAACAACCAGAATTATCTTCTGGAGGTTGGGCCCCTGTAGTACAGGCTTCCTCTGCTGGGTGAGTGTTCTAGGAACCCATCCATATCAGTATACCAACTGGTGTTGTTGTGAGAAGCTGTGTTCTGCTTCAGTGAATTTTTTTTTTTTGACGACTCAACACATTTGCCAATTTCATGATGGGTGATTTACCAGTGCACCTGCACACACCACACTGAGTAGTCAGCAGTTTTTAACCAAAAATGGCATGACCCCCATGCCTCACCCTTCCAATTAATCTGCTCTCTCCCCAGGCAATTTTTTTTGTTTGTTTCCCAGGATGAAAAAAGTCCTCAAAGGGAAATGTTTTGCCAATATGGAAGAGGTGAAACAAAAAAATGACAGAGGCACTAAAAGGCATCAAAACTGACAAGTTCAAGAACTGTTCTGAGCAGTTGAAAAAAATGTCTCATAGGTGTACTGCATCAAATGGAGAGTACTTTCAAGGTGATTGTCGTACAAATAAATGCACAATTTTTTATAAATAAATTCCAGTTTTAGGGAGTTCCCCTCATAAAGGAAACCTTGAGAACATAAAACCTCATTCCCAATTCCTTACAGATTTGGAGATAATGCTTCATTATCAGATACTAATTTCCTTTTACTCCACATTAAAGACTAATGGGCTACCTTCCAGAAAGAAAGATTTGGGGTGAAGGACATTGAAAACTTCCCTTAACAATGTGTCCAATAACTTCATTCTTTTCTTCTGTTTACTCACTCCATCTAAGAAGCCCTGGCAACACAGCCATGCATAAGGACAGGTCCAGTGAGCAGATACAACATGAGTATAATGTAAAAGCTTCTTCAGAAGCACTTCAGAAGCACTAAAGTAAGAAAAGAAAAATACAAGCAGTCCTTGGACTTTGTACAGCACTGACACACATAAACTTCAGTTACAAGTCATACACGTCCTCTAACACCATGGTTCAAATTACAGTACCAGAGAGACATTTTATAAAACTGGTCATCAAAGGAGGGAATTGACCAACAAAGGTGAAAGTACAGCAAATACATGAAAAGTGGTAACAATGAAAGTGATATTCAAGTCCATATAGGTATAAATGGAGTTACAGCAGAAATAGCTGGCTAAGGGAATATTGTCCTTTGAAACTCTAGATATGCAGCCAAAAGAAATTAGAGAAGACAAACTCATCAGTATAATGAGGAAAGTGTTTGTGATGAAAAGGATGGAGACTCCCAAAGGAAGTTAAGTCAGTGAAAATTTTCACAATAAAGGAACTCTGGGAACTACTTCCCAATATTGAAAGCACACAAGATGAAATGCTGGAAGTTGATCCAAACTTAGAAAGCAGTGCGACACTTTGCCAAGGCATAAAAAAAAGATGTTTGTTCTATACTGTAAGTTATATGACTCCACGACAAGTACTCAAATTATTTTTGATATTTTTTACAAGAAACACATTCTTAGTATAGTGGTTCCAATGTTTTAAATTACCATGTCCTCAACATTCACTATTTTTCATTTCTCTATACATTTGCAGTCAACAAGTAGAGTTCTTAATTTTTACCACTTTCAAGAATTTTTAAAGATCAAATTATCATTAATTTTATTTCATCAAGACCACTCTGTATGATTTCCACTTACACATTCATTTTTACAGCCCTATGCTACCATGCAAAGGATGGCCTGTATTTTTTACTGCACAGTCCCCACACTTGCCAAAGTCCTTATTAACTACAACAAATTAAAGAGTTGCAACTATGTAATTGCAACTTAGGACTGGTTGCAAAAATAACTGCAGCAGGGATGTTTTCGGTTTCATTCCAGAACAAGCCATGTGAGTATTTGGACTACAAGGTCAATGAAATAGTAAGGTACTGAAGGGGAGAGAAGAATCAGGCAGGCAGAAAAAAGAATGTGAGAAAGGGTGTGCTATTTTTTTTTATTTGAAGTACTTTTTGTATTTAAAACACAACCAGAAGAAAAATGTATAAGTACACATCATTTTACTCTGCTTTGCTTTATTGAGCTTCACAGGTGTTTTTGTTGTTGTTGTTGTTTTGCTTTGTTTTTTACATTAAATGGAAGGCAAGATCCTCTACCAGAGTCACTTTACTGCAATTCTCATTTTATTACAGTGGTCTGGAATCAAACCACTGTAGTGGTTTCTCTGAGGTGTGCCTGAAATGTTATTATCAAAATTATTTTGTATTCCCTTGCCAGGTAGCTCAGTTGGTTAGAGTGTGATCCTGATATGCCAAGGTTTTAGGTTTGATTCCTAGGCAGGGCACGTAAAAGAAGCAACCATGAATACATAGATAAATGGAACAAAAAAATTGATGTTTCTCTTTCTTTCTTTCTCTCTCTCAAATCAATTAAACAATTTTTTCAAATTATTTTGTATTACCTTGAAATATTTCAAAGCAGCTTTTAAAAAAACAAATAGAATACTATTTTTAATTAGGAATACTATTTTAATCACTTTCATTAGCCATGAACAAATGCACATATGTACTGTTATATTTTTTATTTTTTTAATCTCATAAGCATTTTCCATGTTATTATAGCACATACTCTCCACAAGCACTAGTGCCAAGAGCCACTGAACAGTCCATAAAATGCATCCACCATTATTTACCTAGCCATTGCTCTTCTGTTTAATGTGTAAGAGGCTTCCTATTATCTTTGCTGAATTAAATGTTATGGACATCTCTAGGTTGCTAATACTTAGTCCCAAACTACCTTCCTAAAAGCATGCACCAGTCAATGCTCTGAGTACAGTGTCTGCTGCAGGGCTTGCTTCAGCAGCACATACACTAAAACTGAAAATATACAGAGAAAATTAGCATGGCCCCTGCTCAAAGATGACAAATTCATGAAGTGTTCCACATTTTTCCAAATAAACAAACAAGCAGAACAGAAAAAGACTCATAGATACAAAGAACATTTTGACAGTTGCCAGACTGGAAGTTTTGGGGGACAGCTAAAAAAAAAAAAAGATTTTAGAAGTACAAATTAGTAGTTACGGAACAGTCATTGGGATGTAAAGTACGGCATAAAGAATATAGTCAATAATATTTCAAAACCTGTGTATGGTGCCAAATGTGTATGAGATTTATCAGGATGATCACTTACTCTACAATGTCTGATCACTTACTCTACAATGTCTGATCACTTACTCTACAATGTCTAATCACTGGGGTGTACACCTGAGACTAATAATAAAAAAATGTCTACCGCACGCCAGGCTCTGTACCTTTCTTTTCTTTCATTAATTCATTCAGTAATCAGTTAAGTTCCTACAAAGTGTCAGGTATTGCTAACACAGTAGTAAGCAAAACAGTACTTCCTCAGGAGTACTCACTCTTCTCAAAGATGCTACCAACCTTAAAAAATGGCCACTCTATATGTATACCACTTTGATAATAAAACCTTCTAATGGCTTCCATTATGCTTCAAATAAAACCCAAATTCCTTCCCATGGCCCACAAAGACTCACCTCTGCTGGTCTTGTGTCCCTCTCCAGTTTCATCCACCCTATACTACTCTTACCCACTAGGCCTCAGTCAACACTTGAACACTTTAAAGTTTACCCTTTCCAGCTAGGGGATTCTCTAAGTGCTGCTTGCTCTGAACTTTGCCCCACATCACCTCAAAATGTCTTGCCCTCCCTATCCTTTAGATCTTAGTTTAAATGTCACCTCCTCAGGGCCCTCCTTGGTCACTCCATCTAAAGAAGGTTCTGCAATATTATTCTATCACTATCCTACCTTAGTTCATTTCTTTCAGAGGTATTTTTTTTTAGTTTGGTTTGTTTGCCTTCATATTTCCAAGGGTAATCAGAGTAGCCAGTGGGCAGAATACATGGCAGATAAATGTGTGCTGAATGAATAAGATTTGTCTTGAGCTGGAATGAAATCTAACTTTCTTGAAACTTGTACCCTTTGACTCAAATTCCACCCTCTATAACTACATTTAAAAAATACAAATATACCTTTCACCGTGTACTACACTTTAAATGAATTTTAAAACCATTGTTATTGTGTTAACTTGAGCACTCATGATTTTAGCAACTGGTACTGACTTCAGAGTTAGAATCAAGGAGTAGTTAGGGGCATGGGGTCCCATGTTACACTGCCTGGGTTGAAATGTGATCTCCAATAAACACATGAAATGGATCTCACTTGTGTGATTCTGGACAAGTTACCTAACTTCTCTGTAGCCCAGGTCCATCATTTGGAAAAATAAAACAAGCCTTCAATTGTTTGACAGAATTAAATGAGATGGTGTAGGTAAAAAGTTCACCCCAGTTCCTGGCACAACAATGTTATCTGTCAAAACTATTACTGCTACCTCAACGGCTAGACAGGAAAACTCCTTGAAAGTGCTAACACATTTCTTCGCCTGCATCTCCAAAACCTAGCTTATACAAGCCTCAACAACTCTAGATTGAAAACCATCATCCCACAAGTCTGGCCAAGGTGCCCCTTCCACATTTTTCCATAATGCTCTGACACTAGCCTTGATGCCAATTTTCCCAACAATCCTTGGGAGACTATTCTGTCTCTGCCACCTGGCCCACGTGGGCAGGTCTACCTTGCTCACCACCTTATCGCCAACACCTGCAACAAGCATTTGATAATTAACATTTGGTGACAAGCTTTTTAAGTTATTTGCTTTTTTGCCTGTTCTGCCCACTCCCCGACACAAGCAAATCTGTGTTATTCACTGCCTTATCTAGTATCCCTGTCCATAAGGTTTTAAAATAGTTATTAAGAAACTGGTTTCTAGTGTTAAAAAGTGTTGATTCTAATTGTTTTCTAAGAAATTAAGCACCATTGTATTATTGGTCCCATGGCGCAGCATCTAAGAAATACCCAAAGGCTAGAAGAATACTTTGAAGCAAGAGCAGATTAATTACATACTGGATGAATAAATGGGTATTTCATTTTCCAAGACTGAAAAAACACACCGCAAAATAACCATACTTGGAAAGGAGGGCTCTGAGTATTTCGAGTAAACGTGTTTTATTTTGTTACATATATCCCTATATAAAATATAGAAGTTTCCCAGTGTGGTTATATCAACTGACGCTTTTAAGTACAGAAAACTGTCTTCGGGCGGAAGACAATGAGGCAAGTAGCCACCCCGACACCGCCCGACTCTTTCTGACGTATTGGTAGGAAAGACATGGCCCTGACACGGGACCAGGCGGAGGCCTAGAACCTCCGCGCTCGCTCCGAGACCTGCTGACCACTCAACGCCCGAAGAAACTGCTAGTGCAGAGAGGCACCACCGGCGCCAGCGCTGGGCTACGGCACTCCGCCCCGCACTCACCACCAGAGAGGCCGTGAACCCAGGCCGGTCCATGGTCCGAAAACACTACCAATATTGCTCCGCTATATTTCGAAGCCGATCAGAGGCAACTCACTACTCTAAGCACTGGGCGCCGCCATCTTGGAGGCGGTGCCAGAGGGGTCGTGCTTCCGTCTTGTCACAGCAGCGAACCGTAACAAGTACTCGTGGAACCCGGAAACGACGGGAGGAGGTCGCGTTGGAGAGGCGGGGTCAGGGAATGCGTAATTAAGCCAAATATCCGGACCAGGTGGAGCAAATCGCCAGTGCTAAGAAGCCTCTCTTGCGATCCAAGACCCGGAGTCCCCTTTTGAGGTCAAGGTGGGGCAAAAGTGTAACCAGCTGAGGGTAGAGTGGAGGGAGGGGCTTTCGAAGGGCGGGAACTAGTTTCACGGGAAGAGGTTTATGTTTTATTGGTTTTTTTTTTATTGAGTTTATTGGGGTTACATTGGTTAAAAATATTTTATAGGTTTAAAGTGTATAATTCTATAATACATCATCTGTGTATTGTATTGTGTGTCCACCACATGGATTCATGTCTCTTACTATTGCTGTTTATCTCCGCGACCCCCCCATTACCTTCTCTTGCCGACCCTACCCCCGAGTCCCTCTGATACTGACCACCCTGATGGTTTGTGTGAAGGCTTTGGGGGATTTGTTTGTTTTGCTTAATCCATGGAAGGGCGGAATAGTTTTTTGGGGGGAGGCAGGTTTGTACTTGTAATCAGTTATTTCTTTTTGGCTTCTGTCTTGGTTTTATCTGCAAAAACAAATATTGCTGGCAAGTGTTTGAATTACTATAAAACAGACTCAGTATTAGATTATTAAGGCTATAGAAAAACACTTCATATCCTCCATTTCTCACTGGCAGTTATTGCATTTAAAGTTATTTACTAGTGCCCTGGCTGGTGCAGTTCAAGGGGATTGAGTGCAGTCCTGTGAACTGAAAGGTTGTGGGTTAGGTTCCCAGTCAGGGCACATGCCTGGGTTGCAGGCTGAGTCCCCAGGTCAGGGCATGTGAGAAGCAGCTGACTGATGTATTTCTGATAGTTTCTTACATAATACTCACAATTGCACTGTAAGTTATGAACTATTACCATCTGCACTTTACAGAGGATTGAGATGCTCCAAGAGGTTCACTAACCAACCAAAAACTACAGAGAACATAGTAGAATGGTGTTGGGAACCACTGGGCCTAGTTTCAGGAGCTGTAACACCCCCACCACCACCACCACCACCACCATGGCTAAGGCTGAGTGAGCGACCTTCAGACAATAAGCCACTAAGGAGACAAAGCTTATCTCCCTGGCAGGAGCGCTGCTTCTGCTCCTTTTTTCGTAACTGGGCTCCAATGCTTGATCAGTTAGTCAATGATGTGTAAGATTCCCCAAGAGGGGAACCACCTTTCTCAGGCATGATCATGTGGAGGCCTGAGGGAAGGACTTGGTGGGCTATGGAGAAAGGGGGTGATGGACCCTCACCCCTCGGCTTTGATGAAGCCTGAGTCCTCATTCTGTCTGTGAGAAGTCTCCTAAATTTCTGTACTATCTGCCTCCTCTGCCTGACTTAAGCCTGAAACAATGACAGAGGGTGGTGCAGCCAGGTGGTGGAAAGGGTGGGCCTGAGAAAGGATATGTAAAATCCTGTGAAACCTGCTTTTCTAAGAATGCTCTTAGTTAAATGACAAAGGTCCGAGCAGGAAAAGAGTTTGTTTCCCAAAGTCTTGTAGCCCTTTAGCTAATAGACCCTGACTCAGAAGAAGCCCTAATAGTTCTTTGTTTGCTATCGACTGTTTGATCCTTACTGCCTGACAATGATTAATGAGCTGTACCTGTATTCCTGCGCAAATTAAACCCAAGAAAAGCCTGTCTAGGCAAGAATCAGTGTGCTCTCCCCTTGATAGAGTTGCCAGGCTGCTCTGAAGCACTCCCCCCTTGAGGGAGTAGCTGTGCCATCATCCCTTTTCCTCCATAGGACTTGGTAATCCTTGTGAATTTGTCTCATGTCTCCTCCATGACGCCGAGGGCACCGAGAGCCTGTGCCCGCATCAGAGTGGCTTGCAATTTTACTTGGCACCTTCATTTTTCTTCAAAGCTGGTGTAACAGCTTTAGCAGCCTCTTTGTCTGCCCTTGTCAATCTTTCATACTACTGCTGCTAGAATCTTTATCCTCTAGGGACTAGATGATCTAGAAATGATTAGCAAAATACCTTTTAGAGTTTCAAATTCCGAGCTATTTATTTTCTTCTCTATGGCATAACTTCTCTAAGACTGAATTTCCTCCTTTGTAAAGCAGGGATAATGAGAGTAACATCTTCGGTACTAATACAGATTAAGTGAGATAACACATTCACATTAACATAGTTCCTGGCTCACTGGAAGTGCTCTCTAATAAAGATGGTGGAGACGTCACTTCCCTGTTTTGAATGATACCCTCTGCTGCCCATATGAAACAGTCCAGCTCCTTAACATGAGACTCACCTCTGAGCTGTTGTCTCCTGTCACTCTTCCCACTGATTGAACTGCTCACAGACTGTACACTTTCAAGTCTCCTCATTTTACCCATGTTGTCCCCTCTACCAAGAACACCTTTCCCTATGCTGCGTGCACAGCACTGATCCCCTGCTGTTTGCCACATGGCACCCTCCAATGGCCATCTCAAAACACTCTAGTTCACTTTTTCAAAGCCAGCAGAATTTCTTTTGCTGATGTTTGTCTATCTGAAGGGTTTGTATTACCAGGTCAGACCTAACCAGGATAGTATTCCTCTTGAATATCTCTAAGTCAAATGATGAGAGACCTTAATTACATCTGCAAATTCCCTTTTTCCATACAGTGCAACATAATCATGGTTGTAATATCATGCTAACAGTTTCTACTCACACTCAAGGAAAGCAATTATGCTAAACACATACATCAGAGGGCAGGAATCTTGAGAGCCATTTGAGAATTCTGCCTACCATACTTTCCCACAAGCCCTGGCCGATAGCCTCCTCAAAGGCCATCAAGTTTCTATCAATAGGCTTTCACTAAAACCCCCCTCAAAGTCATTCTATCTTTCAGCTGCTACCTGATGCCAAAGGCACTCCCACAGTTTAGATGTTTGTTACAGTGGTATCCAATTTCCAAGTGCCCAATTCTCTACTGGTTATCCATTGCTGAGTAACAAATTACTTCAAAACTTAGAACAACAATAAACTTTTATTACTTCACACACTTTCTGTGACTCAGAATTTAAGAGTGGCTTAGCTGAGTGGTTTACTCTCAGGGTCTCTCTCATGAGGCTATAGTCAGGGCATCAGCTAGGGCTATGTCCAAAGCCTTAACTGAGACTGGAGGATCCACTTAAAAAATGGCTCACTCCATGACTGAGAACTTAGTGCTAACTGTTGGTAGGTAGCCCCAGGTCCTCGCCACAGAGACCTTTCTTTCCATAGGGTTGCTTAAGTGTCCTCTTGAAATGGTAGCCGGTTTTCCCCCAGAGTGAATGATCTAAGAGAACAAGAAAGAAACCACAGACAAGTGGAAAACTTATCTGAACAAATAATAAAGGAGAATTTCCCCAGTCTGGCAAAAGAAATAGACTTCCAGGAAATCCAGGAAGCTCAGAGTCCCAAAGAAGTTTGACCCAAGAAGGAACACACCAAGGCACATCATCATAACATTAGCCAAGATTAAAATGAAGGAGAGAATTCTAAAAGCAGCAAGAGATAAGGGGACAGTCACCCATAAAGGAGTTCCCATCAGACTGTCAGCTGATTTCTCAAAAGAGATCTTACAGGCAAGAAGGGGCTGGAAAGAGGTATTCCAAGTCATGAAATCCAAAGACCTACAACCAAGACTGATCTATCCAGCAAAGCTTTCATTTAGAATGGAAGGGCAGATAAAGCTCTTCTCAGATAAGGTCAAATTCAAGGAGTTCATCATCACCAAGCCCTTATTATATGAAATGTTAAAGGGACTTACCTAAGAAAAAGAAGATAAAAAAGATGAACAGTGAAAGGAAAGCAAACTCACAGATATTAACAACCACACCTAAAACAAAAGCAAACTAAGAGGACAGCTAAATCAGGAGCAAAACCATAGAAATGAAGATCACATGGAGGGTTAGCAAGAGGGGAGTGGGAGAAGGAGAAGGGGGGAGAAGGTACAGAAAATAAGTAGCATAGACGGTAGGTAGAAAACAGATAGGGGGGAGGGCAAGAATAGTCTGGGAAATATAGAATCTAAAGAACTTGAGACACGTGGTCATAAACTAAAGGGGGGAATGGTGGGGGAGGGGTGTGCAGGGTGGAGGGGAATGAAGGGGGGGAATAGAACAACTGTAATGGCATAATTAATAAAGTATATAAAAAAAAGAAAGAAACCACAGTATCTTTTATGACCTGGCCTCAGACATCACTCAGTTGTCATTTCTACAACAGCCTATTTGTTACACAGGTCATTCCTATTTATTATGGGAGGGGACTATGCAAAGGTATAAATACCAAAAGGTTAGGATCATTTGGGTGCCATGTTGGAAACTATCACATCAGAGAAATGCCAGTAAAAACCACAATGAGTTACAACTATATACTCACTAAAATGGCTACATTTAAAAAGACCAAAAAGAATAAATATTGCTGGCAAGGATAAAGAGCAAATGGAACCTCCCTGAGGGGTGTGGCTCCACAGGTTGGGCATCATTCCGAAAAGCAAAAGGTCATTTGATCCCCAGTCAGGGAACGTGCCTGGGTTGTGGGTTCGGAACTGTACAAGAAGCAGCCAATGTTTTTCTTCCTCTATTTCTCCCTTCCCCTGCTCTAAAAATAAATAAATAGATAGATAGATAGATAGATAGATAGATAAATATTTTTTGAAGAGCAACTGGAACATTCATGCATTGCTATTGGGAATGTAGTATGATACAAACAATATGGAAACCAATGACCCTCATTTTTGTATATGTGTTTTTACTATCTTTTTAAAAGAAAAATTTTCTATTGTTATATCCTCCCCCAAATGCTTCCTTCCCCCTCCCAGATTGCCAATGCATCTCTTAGATATTTACCCAAGAGAAGTGAAAATGTGTTCATACAAAGACTTTTATGTTATTGTTCAGACAGATTTATCTGTAATGGCAAAAACTGGAAACAACCCAAATGTCCATCCATTGGTAAACAGATAAACATTTTATGGAATATCCATACAATGGAATATGACCCAGTAATAAAAACAAATGAATTACTGGCACGTGCAACAACATGGAATAATCTCAAAGCCTAAATGCTAAATTTAAAAAGCCAGATAAAAGCTACATACTCTGTGGTTGCATTTATACCAACTATGTTCATCTCATGGCACACATAAACTAATAATTAGTGAAATTTTATGGTACACAACAATTTATTATATTTTTTGCCAATTTGACAAGAAGTGGGTATAATTTTGATTCAATCACACTGGATGGGCTATTGTGTTGGCTGTTGTCATTTTTGTATTTGACAATCTAAGGGAAGAGAAGTCAGTGCCCCTGACTAAATAGTCTAAACTGACTCTATGTTTTAAAAATTCTTGCTGCTCTAAAAGAAAGCTTAGACAAGAAAATTGGGACAGGAAAAATTTTTAAAGGAAGTTGGTAAATACCATTCTAAAATACATGTTGTATGCCTGTATCTCCTGTTCCAAATATTCTACAACTGAGCCACACAGGTCAGATGGGCCCATTGTATTATATGCATTGTGTTCTTATCAAAGAATCATGCAGACTACTGTGAGTAAAATGGTTTTTTTAAAAATATTTTATTTATTCTTAGAGGGAAGGGAGGAAGAAAGGGAGTGAGAGAAACGTCAATGTATGAGGGAAACATCAATTGGTTGCCTCCTAGGAGACCCCAACCAGGGGCCTGTCCCACAACCCAGGCATGTGAACTGACTGGAAATCAAACCTGCGGCCCCACAGTTTGCAGGACAATGCTCAACCTACTGAGTGAGCCACACTAGTCAGGGCTGCGAGCAAAATGTTAACATCAAGCCCTGTCCTGAAATCAAGACCTACCTTTGAAACAAGTTCGGAGTTTGTCTCATTGGAAATCACAAATTAAAATATATATGGAAGGTAGTATCTGCCTTGTTTGCCGAAAACCTCTAATTGTTGGTACCCCAGTGAGAATGGAATGGCCTTGGACTGCACTAAAATGGTGTAAAGCATTGGTGGGAAACTGAGGCTGAAGCCTCTCTGTGCTAAGATGACACACCTATACTATACATATGTGGCAGCTATTCATGTCCTGTATGACTGAAGAAGGCCAAAAGTCTCGGAATTCAGGTAGCAGTTTGGCCTCCCGATGTGCAGATGCTGTGCTTGTGGTCCTGTATCTATCTAAAAAGGTAAGAAAGTGTGGTGTTAGGTTAAAGTCTACTGGATCTCCTGAGTCTGATTGCCATTTAGAAAGAACCAGTACTGATAGCAGGGCTGATGCAGATATATAAACTGAAATCTCTTTTGTTCTAAAATGTCCTCTTATGCTTTATAATAATATGTTCACTCTTCCAAGAATAGTATCTACTCTTCATGGGATGATTTTCTTATAAAGAGAAAGTGTGTGTACTGCTTTCCAGATTGTGCATTGCATGGCTCCAGGGAATGCAGTGTAATCCATGTGAATGTTTTACAGATTGTTCACTGTGCAGCATTCAGGGACAATAATTACTTTGCAGTCTGTACAAGTCGCAGTCCCCAGAATTGTACAGTGCACAGCCTACACAGCCATAGATAGCAGCCCTGGATCTATTTCAGTCTGAGCTTTACTAGCTCCAACATAAATCCTATCTTGAGTAGAGAAAACAAGAATTTTGCTTTTAAGATGGTATTGATGTGCTGCCCCATACTTCCCTGGCTCACCTGAGTTTACCAGTATCTCTTAGTAAACAGGCCCTGGCACTCTGACAACACCCCAAGTTGGGAGTGTCTCTCCTCCTCTAGTTGGGTGCTCTCTCCTGCACCATGGGAGCTTTGCAGGCACAATCTATCAATAGATACGTGGGTAAATAAATGTCCCAACCTCTGCTCTGGTAGGGAGATTCCACATAATTTCTCACAGGTTCCCCAGGAGAATTGAGCCCTCCTTGCCTGTGGCACTAATCTATTTTATGCATAATGTATCACCTTTTCCCCCTTTCCTGTCTTAGTTTTTGTACTTTCTTATTTGCACGTCCAGGGATTGTCTTCCTCCTACCGCCCCCAAAACTACCTTCACCAAAGTCTTGGTCTCAGGGTCTGTTTTAGAAGAAACCCAAACTGAAACAGATGCCGTGAAAAACAAATGACCCTAGTAGATTCTGTAACTAACTGCTGGCCAGGTCTAAGTATTTATTAAATGAACAGACAAATAATTCTTCAATGGGACAATGGGCTGCTTCCACTGATCAGAAAGGTAGGAAGCAAGAAGAAAGTTAATTATTAAGTTTCATACCTCAAATTGCATATGTGACATTGCATATGTGACAATGTGACAAAAAATTCAACTGTCACTCGTGTGCAATAAAACATGCTCAGTTCCAGATGCAAATTAGTGCTGCTTTATATAGTACTGCCTCATATCATAATTTTTGAGTTGGGAGAAATATAAGACCCTTTGTCTTTATGCTATAAAATGTTTTCCTCCACCCCTCAAATTCCCTTCAAGCTCTTAATAAAACACCTGCAAACAACTCTATTCTGATCTTGAATGCAAAACCTTGAAATAACGTAGCTTTGGAATGATCACAAGTACATATGCTTCCTAACCAGAAAAAGATGTAAGACTCTGGGACAGGAAATTATAAATCCATTTCTTTGTTCTTTAAAATCATTCCTTTATTTCTGAGCCTCAACAATGCTCCTTCTCTAATTTGAAGAGGAATACATGTGCAAAGAGTGTGAAATTAACACAGTGCATGCACAATCTCAATAAATAAATATGAAAACCTTTTATTGTACATCAGTACCTTCCTTCAATTAGTGAAAAGTTAAAACACTTGCATTGTACAATATAACCTTTTAATTTATAAAAAAATTAAATTAAAAACTAGCATTAATAAATAATAGTAAAGCTTGAAATTTTTCCTTTTTCATTAGAGTACTCAGCTAAACATGGAAGTAGCAAGAATCTGCTTTCTGGAATTCTCATTTTCAACTCACAGCCACTTTAGTCATCCTGCTCAATACCCTTCCCCCCCCCTCAGTACTGTAGTCTTCCTCTTTGCTGTCAACTGTCTAAAATGTGTAGTGAGAGGAGTGGTTCAACATGTTCATGGCAACCATGTTCCAAACATCCTCACTTTGCATTATTGTGCACATGGCAGACATCATTAATCAATTCCTAAAACAACATCACATTTCTCCAACAAAGTGTGGCCAGCAGAGTTGGTACAAGAAAGTTATTCTTTCAACTAACACTTACTGTTCTAGTCCAGGAATATGGTGATGAAAAAAACAATGTTCTCGATGACATGATATAGTGGTAAACAAAACAGACAGTATCTTTGCTTTTCCTGCATTTTAATAAGTGCTTTCAAAAACGGAAAACTAAAAGTCCAAAATAACCTTCCAGAAGTAAATGGTATAGGTATTTTTGGCTGCACACTCTATCTAATAACTATTATTGATATTTTTGTGCAAGCTTCCTCCTCCAAGGCCAGCAATTCTGCCATTGCATCATTAGGTCAATCAACTCATTACTGATAACAATTTAGATAAAAGGAAAGAAGGTAAATAAACTGATAGAGTATTTCTTTCCCCTTCTTCTTTCCAACTTGCTGCCTGCCTACTGTGTGTCAGCTGCTAAATTAGGCATTCATATACAAAGCTGATTGAGTTTCATTCTCTGCTGTGGTAATGCTCACAGTGTAATGAGAAATGTGACATTATAAACTGATGTGGATCCCAGCTCGTGGGGTTCACCACATTCTGGATAGGGGAGAGACATTCACATGAACTACCGAGTCCTGTGGAGGAAGAGGGACAGCTTAGCCTTTTCTTCCAAGGGGAGCAAAACCCCCACAGCCCTTGCCGTGACCGAACTTTATTGGGTTTCTCAGCATATTACATGATGGTCGTCATTTATTATGCACAGGTGCATTTAGGTGGTTACCTTTTATAGAAAACAAAGGAGCCAGTGCCACTAATCACATCACAGAAGAAGGATATTTGCAAATGAGGAGGGTGAAAGTGGTAGACCCAGTTACACTGGTCCTTGGAAGGTTTAGCATGGATTTTAGGAAGTTATTTTGCAGTAAATGTTTGCCACAAATCCAGGTGAGGGAGTTTTTAGCAAAAGCAAGACTCAAAGCAGCCTAGGCACATTGCAGGCCTGATTCCCCACGGGAGAACTCATCCGTGGGTGTAGGTCCTGTGCATCTCCAAGTGGGAGCTGGGCCCACGCCACGCAGAATGGTCTCCTACGTTAAACAGGTGAACTCAAGAGTAGTACTGTGGAGTACTCAGGACTGGGCTCACTGTGTTCTGCTGTAAGTGTCCTAGAAGTAATACACTACTTTTATGAACTACACCACAGATAATTACTATATTTAAAGTAATCCATCTTTTCTTTCTTTCTCTAGATGCCCAGAGGCCAGAAAGTTAAAACCTATCCTGGAAATTGGTAACTTTTTAGGAGCATTTATCTCTTATCATTTATATATTTATAAAAAAGCAAAGATATATATTATCATCTAAAGGCATTTTTATACTTTATTACTCTACTGACATTTTAAGAAGTAAGGCCCTGGCCATGTAGCTCAGTTGGTTGGAGCATTGACCTGATATGTTAGACACACCAAGGTCGTGGGTTTGATCCCAGGTCAGGGCACCTACAAGAATCAACCAATGAATGCATAAATAAGTGGAACAACAAATCTCTCTCCCTCTCTCTCTCTCTCTCTCTCTCTCTCTGTAAGAATCAATCAATAAAAAAATTTTAAAGAAATATGGGTAAATCATCCTTCTTGCTTCTCAGCCATCTTGGCAGCTACTGTGGGTTGGGGGTGGTCCCACACCTAAGGCAGGAGGACAATGGCTGTAAAGAAGATGAAAAAGTTGCTGGTGTCAATCAACTCTAGGTTCCTACTTGTTTTGAAGGTGGAGAGTATATGCTGGGTACAAACAGACTCAAAATGAACAAATAAGGCAAAAGTGAAACTGGTCATCCTCTCCAACAACTGTCCTGCCCTGAGGAGATCTGAAATAGAGCACTATGCCATGTTGGCCAAGACTGGTGTCCATCACTACAGTGGCAATGATATTGAATAGGGTACAGCATGTGGAAAATACTCGAGTGTGCACATTGGCTACCATGTGATCCAGGTGATTCTGGTGTCATTAGAAGCATGCCAGAACACACTGGTAAAAAGGAAATCTTGCAATTTTTTTTTTTTTTTACTAAAACTAGCCAGAGCTTGGTTTTAAGAAAAAGGTAAAATTAAAATTAGAAATTATATTTAGGCAGTACTTTTTGGTTTTTTTTTTTTTTGGAGAAATTATAGACATTTAAAGATAACTTATTAATTAAATTTGGCCTAAGTTTTTAAAGTTAGTTGAAAATCTAAAAATTACAATTTAGTCCACATATTAGGTTTTTATGAATTGTACTATTGTATTTTACAAAATAAGCCATTTAAGAAGACATCCACTATTACATTATTTACTTAAATACAATTTAACATACATCATTTTTCATTGTAAATTTACCCCTGGTCTCCAACAAAGTGAAACATTGTGCTAAATTTTTCATGGTGAAGTACTTGTTAGAGACTGAATGATGTCTTAAGCTTCAGGGTTGCCAGTCAAACACTTACCATTAGAGTTATTTAAATGGATATGTACATAAATTCTAGGGAAAAAAGAGAATTCCTTCCCTTTTTTGTATCTTCTTTTTGCAGTGGGGTTTCTTAATGGCTTTTCAGAAGACTACTGATGTGTAGGCCCACATGGGGGTGAAATTAGAGCTGTACAAAAGGTGGAGGGTCCTGATGGTTAGCAAGTTTCTCAGGTGATTCCTAGGATGCCACAATTTTGAGATATCTAAACACCTTCATTGAAGTAAACTTGGCAATAAGATTTTTTTCTTAAATGAGTTTTATAGGAAGCTCACCTGCTTTCAGAGCTTTCCAGCAGTTATCATTTGCTT
Source organism: Artibeus jamaicensis (assembly GCF_021234435.1). NCBI lineage: Eukaryota > Metazoa > Chordata > Mammalia > Chiroptera > Phyllostomidae > Artibeus > Artibeus jamaicensis. Next base: position 777,078 of record NW_026521715.1, read on the forward strand.
CTGCTTTAATCTACTGTCCTATGTAATATAAAATACTCTGTATTGGGCCTGTGTTTCTTCAGTTTTGGTGGTTTCATACTGCTGCTATCTGCCTTGTCTGTTTGAGACTATTGTGCCTGTGACTACATAAGAAATACTCCTACTCATGTTGATTGGGCTTACAACCAAATCCGAAATGACATGACAAGATCAGTTCCTGATATGCAATGTGAGGGAACAGTATTTATACTGCAGGATTAAAAACCATTCACTCCTGTGAACCAGACAATCGCGGTTCGATTCCCAGTCAGGGCACATTCCTGGGTTGCAGACCGGTTCCCTGCAGGCCAGTTCCCAGCAGGGGATGCACGAAAGGCAACCATACATTGATGTTTCTCTCCCTCCTTCCCTTTCCCTCTAAAGATAAATAAATAAAATATTTTTAAAAAATTTAAAAAAAATGTTTAAAAAAAAAAAAAACATTCACTCCCTTGGCATGTTGGAAACAGATTCTATTTGGTCAAGAAAAGCTTCCATTTTTTAAATGTTATGCTCATTTCTTCCTCTTTTCCTCGTATCAGGACTTTAGCTTTTCTTACTGATCTATTTTCCTCTGGTAAAGAGGAAAAGGTAGTGCAGTCAAAAAAATATGATTAAAACCACGAACAACCAGTTGTCTTTCTTCCACCATGACCATGGCCTGCTCTAGGGATCTGCTGGGTTACTGTCTGTGGAGGAGAGTACTTTCTTTTTACTGCCTTTTCTCATTTATGAAAATCTTGGGCTGTGTCTGGCACATAGAAAGTATTCTGTAGCCTTAAGATATCTTCCCCACTTTGTCAATTGCTCTAAACTACTTCAATGGCATTGTTCAAATAAGAAAGTTCTCAGAGGAAACCATCTCCAGGATGAACTCACCCAGGTTTATGCTACATCTAAAAGTAATTTCTGATTTTGATTTTTTAAATTTTTTAGTTATTTTTCAAGTACAGTTTTCTGTTTATTTCTCCCATCCCAGCCCACCCCTCCCCCATGCACCCCACCTCCCTCCCATTTCCACCCCCCTTAGTTCTCATCCCTGTGTCCTTTATACTTGTTCCTCTAAATCCCTCCAATTTTTTCCCCTTAAATTCCCTCCCCTCCCCTCTGGTCACTGTTCCCCTGTTCTCTGTTTCAGTGTCTTTGTTTGTTTTTTTTTTTTCTGCTTGCTTGTTTGTTTTGTTGTTTAGCTTCCTGTTAAAGGTGAGATCGTATGCTATCTGTCTTTCAACACCTGGCTTATTTTACTCAGCATAATGCTTTCCAGTTCCATCCATGTTGTTGCAAAGGGTAGTAGTTCCTTCTTTCTCTCTGCTGCATAGAATTCCATTGTATAAATGTACAATATTTTTGGATCCATTCATTTACTGATGGGCATCTAGGTTGCTTCCAACTCTTGGCTACTGTAAATTGTGCTTCTATGAACGTTGTGGTGCATAGGTTCTTTGTAATTGATGTTTTGGGGTTCTTAGGATATAATCGTAGCAGTGGAATTACTGGATCAAAAGGCAGATAGATTTTTATTTTTCTGAGAAAATTCCATACTGTTTTCCATAATGGTTCTACCAGTCTGCAATCCCACCAACAGTGAACTAAGGTCCCCCTTTCCCCACACCCTCTCCAACATTTGTTGTTTGTTGCTTTGTTTATGATAGCCATCCTGACTGGTGTAAAGTGGTATCTCATTGTGGTTTTAATTTGCATCTCTCTGATAGCTAGTGATATTGAGCATTTCTTCATGTGTCTCTGGATCTTCTGTATGTCCTCCTCAGGGAAGTGTCTGTTCAAGTCCTTTTCCTATTTTTTAATTGGGTTGGTTGTCTTCTTAGAGTGGAGTCATGTAAGTTCTTTGTATATTTTGGAGATTAAACCTTTGTCTGAGGTATCATTGGCAAATATGTTTTCCCATACAGTTGGTTGTCTTTTTTATTTAATACTGTTTTCTTTAGCCACACAGAAACTTTTTATTTTGATGAGATCCCATTTGTTTATTCTTTCCTTTATATTCCTTGCTCTAGGGGACATATCAATAAAAATGTTGCTGCATGAAATATCTGAGATTTTCCTGCCAATGTTCTCCTCTAGGACTTTAATGGTTTCAAGGCTTAGATTTAGGTCTTTTATCCACCTTGAATTTATTTTGGTGTATGGCGTAAGTTGGTGCTCAAAGTTTCATTTTTTTGCAAGTAGCTATCCAGTTCTCCCAGCACCATTTGTTGAAGAGGCTATTTTTAGTCCATTTTATGTTACTGCCCCCTTTGTCGAATATTAATTGACTGTACAGAGTTGGGTGTATTTCTGGGCTCTCTGTTCTGTTCCATTGGTCTATGTGCCTGTTTTTGGTAGCAGGTACCAGGCTGTTTTGATTACAGTAGCCTTGTAATACAATTTGATATCAGGTATTGTGATTCCCCCTACTTTGTTCTTCTTTCTCAAAATAGCAGCTGCTATTCGGGCTCGTTTATGGTTCCATATAAATTTTTGAAGTGTTTGTTCTATGTCTGTGAAATATGCCATTGGTACTTTAATAGGGATTGCATTGAATCTATAAATTGCTTTGGGTAGTATGGACATTTTGATGATGTTAATTCTTCCAATCCATGAACAAGGTATATGTTTCCATTTGTTTGTGTCTTCCTTGATTTCTTTCTTCAGGGCTGTTTAGTTTTCTGCATATAGGTCTTTTACCTCCTTAGTTAGGTTTATTCCCAGATATTTTATTTTTGTTTTTGCTATATTGAATGGGATTTTTTCCTTGATTTCTCCTTCTGCTGATTCATTGTTGGTACACAAAAATGCCTTTGATTTTTGGATACTGACTTTGTAACCTGCTGTTTTGCCAAATTCATTAATTAGTTCGAGCAGTTTTGGGGTAGAGTCTAGGATTTTCCATGTACACTATTATGTCATCTGCAAAGAGTGGCAGTTTTGTTTCCTCCTTTCCTATTTGGATGCCTTTTATTTCCTTTTCTTGCCTGATCACTGTGGCTAAAACTTCCAATACTATATTGAATAGAAGTGGTGAAAGTGGACATCCTTGTCTTGTTCCTGATCTTAGTGGAAAAGGTTTTAGTTTTTGCCCATTGAGTATGATGTTGGGTGTAGGTCTCTCATATATGGCCTTTATTGTATTGAGGAATGCTCCCTCTATTCCCACTTTGCTGAGTGTTTTTATCATAAGTGGGTGTTGTACTTTATCAAAAGCTTTTTCCGTATCTATTGATATGATCATGTGGTTTTTGTCTTTGCTCTTGTTTATGTGATGTATTACATTTACTGATTTGTGAATATTGAACCATCCTTGCATCCCTGGGATGAATCCCACTTGGTCATGGTGTATGATCTTTTTGATATATTGCTGGATGCAATCTGCCAATATTTTGTTGAGGATTTTAGTGTCTATGTTCATCAGCGATATTGGCCTGAAGTTTTCTTTCTTTGTTGTTTCTCTGTCTGGTTTTGGAATTAGGATGATGCTGGCTTCATAAAAAGAATTTGGGAAATTAATGGAAGATCAGAGATGGTGGCAGGGTGACAATGGAGTGAGTTTGAGGGGCAGGTTTTTTAAGAGGGTAAACATGAGGGCCAGGGACAAGGTAGGGTCAGGTTCAGAATCTGATTCAGGCTTAGGATCAGGATGATAGTAACAGTCAGTGTCAGCATGAGGGTAAGATCAGGGGAAGGGGACCGTCAGGGTCAGGGTCAGGGTCAAGGTCTAGGTCTGCTTCATCAACAGGGTCAATATGAATCAGAGGAGTAAGGATAAGCGTGAGCATCAAGGACAGAGTCAATGTGTCAGAATCAGAGTCAGAGTCAGGGTCAGGTAGGGATAGGGTTAACATTCAGATTCTCTACTGTGTGATTGTGAGGATCAGGGCCTAACTCAAGCTTGGTATCCTGGTCAGTTGAGGGTTAGAGTAAGATCACAGTTAGTGTGAATGTATATGTCAGTTATGATGTGTCAGGGTCATGATGAGAGCCAGCATGAGAGTTACCAAAGAGTAAGATGAGAAGCCCTGCATGGTATACCTCAGCAGATTTAGCAAGGGCCTGCAAACAGAAAGGGTACTGGTTCAATTTCCCTGTTAGGGTTAGGGCACATGCCCGGGTTGCAGGCCAGGTCCCCAGTTCGGGGCATGCAAGAGGCAACAGATCGATGTTTTTCTCTCACATTGATATTTCTCTCCCTTACTTTCTCCTTCCTTTCCCCTCTCTCTAAAAATAAAATATATTTTTTAAAGTAAGATGTGTTGTGGACTGCTCTGCCTGGTTTCAGAAATTGTAACTCTACCCCTCATGGCTAAGGATGAGTGAGTGACCTCCAGAATTCAAGCCACAGGAGACAAAGCTTGTCTCTGGTAGCAAGTGCTGCCTCAGTATCCTCCCTGCCCCCAAAGCATGGTATTTCTGTGTATTACAATGCAATAAAGGACCCTGGAGGAAGGGGCTCACTGCCTTTTCCCCCTGAGAAACTGGCCACTGCTCAAGGCCCTTCCCTTTTGAGGGATCGGCCACCTCTCCTCCCCAAGCAGATCACATCTTGGTAGTGTTTACTTTCATCCGTGGAGGACAGGGGACTTGCGGGAAAAGTCATCCCCACAAAGATGAGGATTAGAGAAAGAGTGATATGATTCATTACCCCTATGATGGGTAATAGAACAGAAAAATCGTGAGTGAGGGTCAAATTCAAGGTCAAAGCAGGAATGCCAGAGTCTAGGTCAGGTTCATCATAAAAGTAAGAATTGTTGGTTTCATAGTGTGGGATATGCTCTTATAAGGAACCATTTCGCATGGTGTGGGAATGTAGCCCAGCTTCCACTCAGAAAGGCCAGTGGGGAGCAAGTGTCTGGCACACAGGAACCATGCCCATGGATAGGTTCTCCTGTGGGGAATCAGGCCTGCATTGTATGTAGGCTGCTATGAGGCTTGCTTATGCTAAAGCTTCCTCACCCTGTATTGAGGCAGCAAATGCTTACTGTAACCTCCTAATATCTGTGCTAAACCTCTCCAGTATGGAGTGTAACCAGTTCAACCACTTCTCCCCTTGATCTGTAACATCCTTCTCTTTGAAGTAGTTAGCAACATTCTTTCCTTTGTTATCTGTAAAAGGTAATCATCTGCAGCAAACCTGTGCATAGTAAATGAGGACCATCCTCAATGTAATGTACCCAGAAAAGCAATAAAAGCCTGTCCAGGCAGAGACCAGGGCCCTCTCTCTCACTTAGAAGCCATGCCATCTCTTTTTTTCCACAAGACTTCTGTAGTTCCTGTGAATTTGTCTTTCACAGCCACAACACACAGATCCTGCTGGCCAGGGTCCACATCATGCTCCAGTTTAGCTTCAGCGTTAGCAACATGGCAAAAGATCAGTGTGAAGGTCATCAACATGGTGACCTTCGCAGGTAAACGATCAAGCTAAAAGTGAGAGTTATGGTCAAATGCAGGGTCAGGAACATCGTGAGGATCATAATAAAGCCGAGGGTGTGGATGGGTAATGGTAAAGTGTGGCTGACCCTGTCCAGCAGAGTCTGCCTGTTGTGGCTTACAACGAGAATCAGTGCACAAGTGACAACCCATCCTGTGCGGATAAAGGGAACGTCATGGCTGCTCTCTCAAGGGAAGAGTGCCTCTGGATGCCTTGGCCACTACCTCAAGAGGAAAGTGCCTTGACCCTTGCCTAGACAGGTTTTTATTGTTTTCCTTGGGTCTTACATCAAAGAAAGATTTATTATCTATTACATAGTATATTATTGTCTACATTTTAAGTACAATCAAGGAAATGAAAATAACATGCAGAGGGGGATGGCAATGAACTGATTAGCTCTGTCCTTGGGAGAGCTCACACAAGCTTTGGAAATTATCTTGAAGATAGACAATACACATTTGTTGCTTTAGACCAGGGTGAGGGAGTTTTAGCAAGAGCAAGCCATAACAACCTGTAAGCATTTTCTAGGCCTGATTCCCACGGGAAAACTCAGTTCACAAGTCTGGGTTCTGCCCACCACTTTGCATCTGTAGGTTTTCCATACAGAGCTGAGTCACATTTGCCAGGCCAAAACAAACGGGTCCCCTACAGTAAAGAATAGGGTCCAGGTATAGGTGAGGGTTAGGTGAGCTTTAAGGCTAAGTACAAGGTTAGGATGAATGTTATAGTAAAGTTCAAGGTTAGGATTAAGGTCATGATACTAGTGAGGGTCACCGTGAATGATGGGTACACAGTGTCAGAGTCAGTTTTAGGGCCAGGATCCTGATAGAAGTCAAGCTCAGTGCCAGGCTCTGGTCAAGGTTATGGTTTGATTATGATTAGAACCAAGTTTTGTGTCATGGTGAGGGTGTGGGTGAGGGTCAAGATCAAAGTCATGGTGAAAATGAAATTCAGGGTCATAGAAAGGGTCAACATCAGGATCATAGTGTGTGTCAGGGGCAAAATAATGGTAACAGTCAGTGAATGGTTTATTTTTAGAGTAGGATTCAGGGATAGTGGGGTAGAGTGTCAGGGTTAGTGTCAGAGTGAAGTTAGAAGTCAGAGTCAGGCTGAGAGTGAGTGTACTATTATGGCCAGTATGAGGGTGATAGGATCAGGTTGAGAAGGTTACTCTTACAGTCATTTTGAGAACCAGGGTCAGAGTGAAAGCCAAGTAGGGATGAAATTATGCAGGCGGCTTAGTGTCAGTTTCAGAAACAGGGTGAAGATTAACATCAAGGGAAGGTGAAAATGTGGGGCCACTTAGGGGATGATCAGGGTGATGGTCAAAGTCTCAGTGAGGGTCAGGTTCAGTATCAGTGTGAGAATAGTCAAGGTATGATTAAGTCAGTCAGAGTCATGATCATAGTCAGGGTAGAGAGAGGGTCAGGCCCAGGTGAGGGTAGTATAAGGATCTGGGAATTGGTCAGGGTCAGGGGTCAGGGTCAGGTTGAGTGTCAAGTAAGGTACAAGAATTGTGAAAATCAGGGATATAGTATCAGGGTCAAAGTCAGATTGAGGATAAGTGTCACAGAGAGGGTAAAGTTGAGGGTCAGGATTAGGGTAAAGATCTGATGCACTGTCACAGTCATGGTGAAATCAAATCTTGATCAGGGTAAGTGTCAAGTCAGCTCAGGATCATAATCAGGATGATGATCAGGTTCAGATAAGGATCAAAGTAAGGATCATAGTCAGGGAAAGAATCTGGTTCAAAATGAGTATGAGGGTCAGAGTGAGGTGAGAGTCAAAGTAATGTCAGTTTTAAAATGTGACCCTGGCCCTGAAGTGAGCCTTTCCATCAGCAAGTTGAGTTTGAACATGATATCTTGCACAGTTACACTCTAGGGTTTCTAGATTCCTTATAACTCACAATATGAATGTACTTTTGAGAATGATGTATAATTCTGAACATGCTTCTACCACGTGTTTTCAAATATGCTGCTTTGATTTGTTTTGATAAGTTCTACTTCAAAGTAAGAATGTGCAGCTGGAAAGACTATGTTTCTCATCAATTTGCCTCAATTAAAACATGGGTTCAATTCTGTTAATTCTAATAGTCACCAAAGATTTTCTTTAGAGGACTTCTGGTGAAGATGGAAACATAGGTAGACATGCTTTGCCTCTTTACACAACCATAGAAAGAATTACAACCAGATCTCAAAAACAAATAACACCCTGAACCATCAGAAAATCACCCTGTATGGGAGTTTGACAACCAATGATTTAAAGAAGACATTCAAAAGAGATTTCTGGGTAATTAGCAAGATGACAGAGGAGTGAATGGTAGTCACACTAACCCCCTCCCAGAACCAATCTGGAATTACAACTAAATTGTGGAGTTAAATACCAGGAACAAACAACTGAACAATAGTGAGAGAGAAGCCTTATAACCTCGGGCAGAAAGAAGAATTAGTTTTAGCAAAACCTGACTGGTAAGGAATGCTATGGAGACTCAAGAAAGCTGGCTGGGTGCCCACAGGCAACAGTGCAGGAGGGATAATTAAACAGCCAGTTGGATCCCCCTGAGAAGAATGACATCTAAACCCTAAGCTGGGACCCCCAGCCCAGAGCACCAGAGCCCAAAAAGTACATAGATAATAACCCAGCAGTGAAAAGCAGAAGGGTTGCTCTCTGCCAGAGGTGAATGGCCAAAGACACAAAGAGCCATTTAAAGAGCCAATGTACAACTTTTCATTTGCAATCACTTACCATGGGCTCTGGAAAATGCAGTTGGAGGAGGTGACTGGAAGCAGGGCAAGTGCTGGGCAGGCTTCCAGAATCCAGGCAGTGGCATTGTTCCCTCTCAAAGTCTCCCACTGCTCCACACACAGAGCCACAAAATGGTGAAGCAGATTGTCCTGTCCTGGCAATTTCCCAAGGCTTTACCCCACACAATTTACAGATGTTTTTTCTACAATAGGCCATCTGACTAAGAGAGTGAAAGTGGCTTTATCTGATACACAGAAATGACCACAGGGAGGCTGCAAAATTGAGGAGACAAAAAAATTCGGCCCAAATGAAAGAACAGAGCAAAACCCTAGAAAAAGAACTAAACAAAATAGAGATAGCCAACCTATTAGATGCAGAGTTCAAAACACTGGTGATCAGGTTGCTCAGAGAACTCACTGAGTATGGCCACAAAATAAAGGAAGAAATGAAGGATACACTAAGAGAAATAAAGAACAATCTACAGGGAATAACAGTGAAGGGAAGGAAGCCAGATTCAAATGAATGATTTGGAACAAAAGGACGAAATAAATATTCAACCAGAAAAGAAAAAAGAAATAAGAATTAAAAAAAAAAAAAAACAAGGAGTGTCTTAGTAGCCTCTGGGACAACTTTAAATGTACCAACATCTGAATCATAGGGGTGCCAGAGAAGAGGAGGAGCAAGAAATTGAAAACTTATTTGAAAAACATAATGAAAGAAAACTTCCCAAATCTGGTGAAGAAAATAGACATACAAGTCCAGGAAGCACAAGAAGTCCCAAACAAGGTGGACTGAAGAAAACCACACCAAGACACATTACAGTTAAAATGCCAAAGATTAAAGATAAAGAGAGAGTCTTAAAGGTAGCAAGAGAAAAACAGAGAATTGCCTACAAAGGAATTCCCATAAGACTATCAAAGATTTCTGAAAATAAACTTTGCAGGCAAGAAGAGACGGTCAAGAAGCATTCAAAGTGATGAAAAACAAAGACCTCCCATCTAGATCACTTTATCCAGCAAAGCTATCATTTATAATGGAAGGGCAGATAAAGTGCTTCCCAGACAAGGTAAAGCTATGGGAATTTATATCATCATTCAATGCATCATTCCAAGAAATGCCTCATGTAATTCATCATTACATGAAATGTTTAGGGTCTTACTTAAGAAAAAGAAGAAGGTCAAAATTATGAACATTAAAATGCTAACAAACTCACAACTATCAACAACTGAATCTAAAAAACAAAAACAAACTAAGCAAACAACCAGAACAGTCACAGATTCATAGATATGGAGATTACATGGAGGGTTATTCCAGGGAGGGGGATGGGGGATGGGTGAAAAGGTGCAGGGGCTAAGTAGCATAAATGGTAGTTACAAAATAGACAGGGGGAGGTTAAGAACAGTATAGGAAATGGAGAATCCAAAAAACTCACATGAGCAAACATGGACATGAACTAAGTAAGGGGGTGATTACTGGAGGGAAAGGGGGTACCATGTGGAGGGGGCAAAAGGGGAAAAATTGGGACAACTGTAATAGCTTAATGAATAAAATATACTTGAAAAAGAATTTTTTCTAGAGACAAATGCCTGACCCTGAGCATGATTTATTCTTTACACATATATCCATGTCTATACACATACATCCTTGTCTATAAAGATACATGCAATTTGCAACTATGTTTTCTTGAACTCCTAAGAAGTTACAGTTGAGAACAATGTGTAAATATGAGCTCATTTCCACATATATGACTTATATTCTAACTTCTAACTCATAGTAAGTAAGAGCAATTGAGATAAAATTACTTTCTGAGTTCTAGTTTTTTCTCTCATACACAAATCTTACATAATTCTCATTTTAGGAAAACAAGAAGTAGTATTGAAAACAATTCCTATTGGTGTAAACCTCCTCAGCCTCAGACATTTCTTTCATAATGAAGTTCTTATTGCTCCTTAGGTAAACTGTGATAAACATAAAACAGCAAAACACACTCATTACAAAGACACATCTTACGTAAAAAAAAAATATATATATATATATATAAACACTGTTTATAAACCATAATTTTACTTGACACCTTTTCTTAAAATATCAGTGGATTCTTTTGTATTATAATACATATATGTTTGTATTTGCCCCCTTGAAATTTTTAATATGAAATTTTTAATGCTCATAAAAAATTACCTGGACCATTTTTAACTTTCTGTCCTCTAGGTGTCACTAATGTCTACAGAAAAAGAAAGAAAAGACTATGGTACTTAAGTGAAAGATAATAATGTAGGTAGTTGATTATATTGGGTACAAAATTTCAGACAGCACATACATGATTTTCTATGTGTTTATTTTTTAAAGTTATTGCAGTTCATTCATATAATAAATTCAATACGATATATATTGTTTTATTTGAAACACTGACAATTAAATGTATTTTAAATCTGTAGTTAAAAAAAACTTTAAATTATTACCTAATTATTTGTTGGTGTATCCATAAAGCACCCAGTCATAGAATTGGCCCCACTTTCTAACAGCACCAAATTAAAGCAAACCCTCACTTCCTCAGACCTTCCCCAAATCATCCAACAAAGGGTTAAATTCTATAATAGGTACTTTCTAAACACCATCTTACTGAGACGTCATATAGTTCTCAGGGTGTGCATTTTCCTTCAGTGCAACCAGTAATAAGCCAAATTCAATTACAGGTATTAGCTTAGGATTTTTTGACTCAATGGCACTGACAAGTTGAATGTGCTCATGGGCACAGGAGCTGCAGAGTCAGTGGTCAGGGTTAGAATACCTTTATTCTGTCTTTCCAAAATTTTAAAATAGTAGGAGATAAAGGCTAATTTTAATTGTTTCATCCTCACTCAAGGACAGGCTTATTGATTTTAGAGAGAGGGAAAGGGAGAGACAGAGAAGGAGAGAAACATCAATAGGTTGCTTCTCGTAAGTACCCCAACCAAAGACCAAACAGCCACCTAGGCATGTGCCCTGACTGAAACCAAACATGTGACACTTCATTTTACGGGATGAAGCTCCCACCAAATGGGCCATACTGGTTAGTGCAAGGCTTATTTATTTTTTAAAAAGCTGGTTGGTTTTAAACTTTCTGTTCTCTGAGTATATTTTATGTATAGAGAAAAAAGAAGAAAGAAAGAAAGAAGAAAGAAAGAAAGAAAGAAAGAAAGAAAGAAAGAAAGAAGGAAGGAAGGAAGGAAGGAAGGAAGGAAGGAAGGAAGGAAGGAAGGAAGGAAGGAGAGAGAGAGAGAGAGAGAGAGAGAGAGAAAGAGAGAAAGGAGAGAGAGAGAGGGAGGGAGGGAGGAAGGAAGGAAGGAAAGAAAGAAGGAAGGGAGGGAGGAAGGAAGGAAGGAAGAAAAAAGAAAGGGGAGAAAGATAGAAAGACAGAGAGAGGAAGGAAGGAAGGGAGTATTACGGTAACTGAAGATATAAAATAATATAAATGTTGATGATGCTAGATATAAGGATTGCAGAGATACACAGGTCTATGTATAGGATAATGGTATTTTAATGCTATAGCCAGAAATTTTAAATTATTACCATCAAATGTTCGTATGCCTATGTATGCATGCCTAAATCCACACAAATAAATTTGTATCAATATCAATGTATATCAATAGATCTTTTACTACAGTTTGTTACATAAGTAATGTGCCAGAGGAGTAAATTATGATTTAGGTCTTTCATGTAAAAATTAGAGTTATTTTATGCTCAGATCAATTGATTCCTTTTGTCACAAATTACTCTTAATTTTCGATGCTTTTTACATGCCGTTCAACCATTCTTTTAAGACTCTCTTGGATAGCCCTGATCTAACTTTATTTGTTCATATTTTAAAATGGCATCTTTCTTTAATTCAGCCCTAAAAAAACCCCTGACATTACCAGCAGATGGAGACACTGAGCACTTCCTCTCTGGGCTGCACAGCACCACCCCTCCAGAAGCACGCCCTTGGACCTGCCCAGCGCAATTGCACTTTCTTGCCACCTGGGGTTTGGGACCTGCTGTTTGAGTTGCAATATTCCTTCCTGTGATTCTTCCTTTTGAGAAAAGAAGAAGAGGGGGTGGGCAATAGATCTTGGTAACCCCCATCCTCACCCTACCACTGCTCCTGGGGCTAGCCAGGGCTGCCTCACACTCGCCTCTCGAGAACTATTTGGTCACCAACGCACCTGGAATTGTCCAGTCCCACTGTGGTCAGGTAGTGAGCAGGGGGATTTTCCTGAAAGGTCAGTAGGTTTGGGCAGGTTTAAGGGGATCGCACCAGGAGTTTCCCAGCCCCAGTGATTCTTGACTGCCCCAGGTTCTGGGAGGAATGTCCAGGGGCAGAGGCTCCTCTCTACTAACTTGGCCAGTAGTGGCAAACTATCTATCCGTGAGGTTGCTTTGAGAAGCACTGGGAGGGCAATTTATGACAAACGAATTAAAATGCACAAAGGACGTTGGGTAGTGTAGAACCTGTGTGATCAGCTCTGTTACAGAAATCTCCCTTCTGGAAGGTGTGGGAGGCATAGTAGGGACCCCAGGTAAAACAATGAGTCCTGCCCTTTACGAAATTTTCACCATTGCAGAACAAGGAGAACATGTGTGGGCCCCAGAAAGAATACAGATTTGAAAGACAATGGTAGACTTCTGCCAAGATGGAGGTGTAGGTGGGAACACTTTTCGTCCTCACACAACCAAATCTAAAAACAATAAAGTTTTTAACAACAATAAACACAACCAAACCACACAGAAAATCGAATACAGAGTCCGGAAACAACGGACCACTCAGCTAAACCCGTGAGAGGGGCGAAACCAGCAGCGGAGCCAGTCAGGCAAAAAAGATCCGGGCAGTGCACAGACAGCCAGGGGTGTGGATCCCAGGTGTGGGCTAGCTACAGGCGGAACCCAGGGAAGAGGCGCTGCTGGCGTCTACAGTCGGTTGCACATTTGCACACAGATAAACCGGTGAAGAGGCGAGTGCTGAGAAGATCTCGCAGGCCTCAGCCACTGGCGCAAGGCAGCAGACTCACACATTTGCGCTCAGATAAGCAGGCCGGGAGCGAGTGGTGAGGCAGACTGGGCCAGCGGAGAGGACCACCATTGCTCCCTCTCTGACCCCGCCCCCACATACAGCATCACAAACCTGCGACCTGGGTGGCCCCACCCTGGTAAACACCAAGGCGCCTTTCCTCGTGTGTAACAGGCATGAACAGATCAAAACATGGCTCAAGAACAACTCAGAGCCCCAGAACTAATAAATCTAAGTGATGAAGAAATAGCAAAACTTTCAGATGCACAGTTCAAAACACTGGTGATCAGGATGCTCACAGAACTGGTTGATTATAGTCACAAATTAGAGGAATATATGAAGGCTAAACTAATTGAAATGAATGGAAACGCACAGGAAACCAATAGTAATGGAAAGAAAAGTGGGACTCAAATCAAAGGACTGGACCAGAAAGAGGAAAAAAAAATGACCAAACAGAAAAGGATGAAGAAACAAGAATTCAAAAAAATGAGGAGAGTCTTAGGAACCTCCAGGACATCTTTAAACCTTCCAACATCCGAATTATAGGGGTACCAGAAGAGGAACAGCCACAAGTGGAACAGCATCCACTTTTGTGTTCCTGCAGCCCTCCCAGCAATTCCTTCAGGTCTATTGAGCCAATGCCCTGGGCTTGGGCCCATCTTCCTAAGCGCACCTCTTCATGCTCTATATTAGAAAAGAATAACTACTCAGAGCTTCCCTGGTCTTTCAGAATATCCCCTCATCTTCAGGGTGAAGCCAGTGTCACGGACACGCATGAATGAGTAAATATGGCCAAGACAAGATGAGATCTGTTTGGGGATGGAGGCGTGGGCTGTGGCCAGTTTCTCTGGGGAGACAAAGGCCAGCAGCGGCCAGTTTCTCCAAGGAGAAAAAGGCCCCGAGAGCCCTCTTCCATAGCCTTTTATTGGGTTGTAATACACAGGAATACAGGGCGGCAAGGATCAAACAGCAGATAACATTTCGAAGAGGTCTGAGGGTTTCAGTCTGAGTGAGTGTCTGTCAGGAAGAGAGTTGCAGAAACTTTGGGAGACATACTCATTTCCTCTCGGATCCTTATCATATGAATGAAAGCACTCTTAGCAGAGCAGATTTCACAGGTTTATCAGCAAGTCTTTGTGGTGCCAGATTTTTCCCCAGGGCACACTCTGGCCAGGCTAGGAGCTGCACCTCTCCCCATCAGGTATTCACGCTTAAGGGGATTAGAGCCAGGAAGCACTTCTCTCAGAGTACATGGGGACTCAGGCTTTGACAAAGCTGGGGGGCAAGAGTCCATTGCTCTCTGTTGCAGCCCCCTGAGTCCTTCCATGAAGGCCTCCCAGGTGATCGAGTCTGGCTTAGGTTGCCCCTGCTGTGAGGGGTCTTACCCGTCATTGACTTCTGACCAAGCTCTGGGGGCAGGTAGAGGAACTGAGGCAGCGTTGGCTACCTGAGACAAGCTTTGTCTCCTGTGGCTGGCATTCCAGAGGTTGTCTCTCACCCTTAGCCACAAGGGGTAGAGATACAATTCCTAAAATCAGGCAGAGTGGTCTACTACACACAACCACAATAAAAAGTACAACTAGGCAACAGAACAACTATCACCAAATTGTCAGAAAATTAAGCTGTATGGAAGCCTGACAACCAAGGATTTAAAGAAGCCACATTCATCCAGATGGGTAGGAGGGGCAGAGATACACAGAGGTGTGGAGACATGGAGATGCCGAATGGGTGGTCCCACACCCATATGTGATGGCTAAAAATTGGGAATGATACCTCAGGAGTGAGGGATCCCAGCCCCAAACCAGACCACCAAGCCCAGGGCTCCAGTACCAAGAATATAAGCCCCTATAACTTCTAGCTGTAAAAACCAGTGGGGGTTGAGGCAGCAGAAGAAACTCAGATGCTCAGGACCCTCCTCTTAAAGGGCCTGTAGCAGACTTAGAACTTACGCAGACTCCCTCCCTTTGGGTTTCAGCACCAGGGCAACAGCTGGAAGGGCACTAGTGACATACAGGAAGAAATTGAAGTATCTGGCATCAGGATGAGTGCTGGGGGACAGCTTCTTCCCGGACAAAACTTCAGAGGTCAGGCAGTGGCATTGTCCCCTTTCTGAGCCCTCCCCCACACAGAGCCATGGAATGGCAATACCATATTCAAGACTTCATCAACCTGGTTCACACAGGCTGCCCCACCTAGGAGATTACCTAAGTCTCTATCCCATCCAACTTCTACAATAGACCATGCTACTAAGACAGGGTCAAAGCAGCTCTACCTAATACGTAGAAACAAACACAGGGAGGCCGCCGAAATGAGGTAACAAAGAAATATGGCCAAATGAAAGAACAGAACAAAACTCCCAAAAAAGGACTAATGAGAATGGAAATAAACAAGCTATCGAATGCAGAGTTCAAAACACTGGTTATTAGGATGCTCAAGGAACTCATTGGGTACTTCGACAGCATAAAAAGACCCAGACAGAAATAAAGGTTACACTAAAAAAAAAATCTACAGGGAACCATCAATCGAGGGGAGAAAGTCAGAATTCAAATCAATGATTTGGAATATAAGGAAGAAAAGCATTCAACCAGAATAGAAAGAAGAAAAAAGAATTTAAAAAAAATGAGGATAGAATAAGGAGCCTCTGGGACATCTCCAGGCGTACTAACATCTGAATCATAGGGGTGCCAGAAGAAGAGGAAGAGCAAGAAAATGAAAACTTACTTGAAAAAATAATGAAAGAAAACTTTTCTAATTTGGTGAAGGAAATAGACATATAAGTCCAGAAAGCACAGAGTCCCAAACAAGTTGACCCAAAGAGGATCACACCATGACACATCATAAGTAAAATTTCAAAGATTAAAGACAAAAAGAGGATCCTAGAAGCAGCATGAGAAAAGCAGAGAGTTACCTACAAAGTAGTTCCCATAAGACTGTCAGCTGATTTCTCAACAGAAGCTTTGCAGGCTAGAAGGGACTGGCAAGAAGTATTTCAAAGTGATGAAAAGCAAGGATCTATGATCTAGATTACTCAATCCCGCAAAGCTATTGTTTAGAGTGGAAGAGCAGATAAAGTGCTTCCCAGAGAAGGTAGAGCTACAGGAGTTCATCGTCACCAAACCATTATTATATGAAATGTTAAAAGGAATATATGCGAAAAAGAAGATCAAAACTATGAACATTAAAAGGGCAATAAATTTACAATAATCAGCAATTGAATTTAAAGAACAAACTAAACAAACAAGCAGAGCAAGAGCAGAATCATAGATGAGGGGATCATTTGAAGGGTTGTTAGCTGAGAGGGAGACCTGGGAGAATGGGGGGGAAGGTTCAGGGATTAAGGAGTACAAATTGGTAGGCACAAAATATACAAAATATGATGTTAGGAACAATATAGGAAATGAAGAATCCAAAGAACTTATATGCATGACCCATGGACATGAACTAAGGGAGAGATTGGTGTAGGGAATGGGGGTATTGGCTGGAGAGGGGGCAAAGGGAGAAATATTGGGACAACTCTAATAGTATAACCAATAAAATATATTTTAAAAATAAAATGAAATTTATGTCCCATATGTGCTAAAATGCAGGTCATGATCTCATCTCCCAATTAGGCCCCTCTGTCCTGGCAACCCAACTCAACTCCTGCCTGCCTTCCAGGGTCAGGGAGATTCTGCAGAGCTTTAATTTCTATGGTTTGTACTATGAGAGTAAGATTTAAACAATTTTTCCAAATATAAAAATTATAATAATAAATCTGCTTTTATAAACCAGCAAGCTCTGTTGGGCTGTACCTTTCAGGTCTCCTCTCACTTCTCTTTTAGGCATCTCTGCTCTCATATCATATCTCATTTAAAGATATTGATAATATGCTCTACCACTGACCCTGTTTTCTTTCTTTTTGCCCTGCTTCTCTGGGCGTGGTGTCAGTTTTCAGATGAGAATAAGAGTTGCTGTTAAGGCTCTATTTCTAATATGTTCTTGAAAGCGGACGTTGACTTCTTTGAGCTAAAACAAAACAAACTGGCAGAAAAGAGAAGAGACACAAGGCAGAGAGTCATCCTCAGTGAGAGTAACACATCTCAGGATGCTTGAGCACGGGCATGCTGAAACGCGCACATACATGCACACACGTGCACACATGCACACACAGCACCCAGGTTAAAACAAAAAGTAATACAGAGGTCCAGGGAAAAGAGGGGAGATACTTGGAACATGATAGATACTCAACACATACTGGGGGGCAGGGAAGACAAAAGAAGGGAGGAAATGTGGAGGGAAAGCACTGAAGTTGGAGTCAGGGACCTTATACTGAAGCCTGGCTCTGCTTGATTTATTTAACTTAGTAGAAATTTGAGCTTGGCCTCTCTGAATTTTAGGGGTTTTTTTCCCTTGAGTGGGTGTAATATTTCCTTCCCAACTCATCTCATAAGATCACTGTAAAAATCAGGTAAAATGATACTTATGGAAGTACTTTGTAAACTGAAAATGCTATAAACAATAAAGCCCAGCATCATTATGAGAGCTAGCATTTTTGTAGAGTGCTATTTACCATCCACTTGGACTTGCCATACTTATATTAAAGCATTTAATCTCACAACAGTTTTGCAGGTATAAACTATTATTCCTCTTCTCCATATGAAGAAACATACAGAGGCATGATAATTTGCTGGAGGTTGCATGCCCAATATGTGGTCAACTTGGACTTGAACAAGGCCTGCTGAAGTCCTAGAGTCAATTTCCTTAGCCATTCTGCCACTTAATATGTATCCAGTGCCTTTACACATACACAAATAAAGTGAAATCTTCCTCAGTGTTAAACAACATTGTTATCAGTCAGCTCGAGCTGCCATAACAAAATACATTAGACTGGGTGACTTAAACAACAGAGATTTGTTTTCTTACAGTTCTGCAGAGTAGAAGTTCAAGATCCAGCTGCCCACAGGGTTGGTTTCTGGTGAGGACTCTCTTCCTGGCTTGCAGATGGCTGCCTTCTTGCTGTTACCTCACATGGCCCTTTCTGCGTGCATATACTCTCCTGGTATCTCTTCCTCTTCATATAAGGACACAAATCCAGTCAAATTAGGGCCCACCCTTATAACCTAACTTAACCTCACTCACCTGCCTAACAGCCTTATCTCCAAATACATCACATTGCGGGGTAGAGTTTCAACATGTGAATTTAGAGGGAAGGGTGGAGGGGAATACAACTCAGTCCATAACAAACATGTAATAGAAAAATACGCTGAAAAAAAAAAAAGTTTCTCTACTTTTTCCCCCAAAGAGGGACTTTCTAAAATTCCATCAGGTCAACAGAAGCAAAATTCTTCGGCTCTCAAACCTACCCAGATTACTGCTGTCCCATAAGGCCAAGTTTAAAGGAATAAATATTCTCTCCTGCTTGGGAGCATTCAGAAGCGAAAGGCCTGTCCCTTCTGCCCCTTTTGCCAAAGACTACTATTTATAGTTTCTGGCACTTTCTGGTCCAAGGAGTCAAGATTTCTCAAATCACTTCCATGGCTTTGCAGCATGCTACCCCTATCCTCTCCAACCCCCCCCCCACACACACACACACAGCCATTAGAAACTATTATCCCTGATTCCCATGGAGTTGGAAGGTGGGCGAGAAAAGGGAAATAAAGAGAAAGATTTACAGTATACAAAACTGCAGGACTTTTTTAAGTCTCAAAGGAAAATAAATTGTGGTTTTATCTCTGTAGTGTTTCCTGCTGAGTTTTGCCCATAACCAAACCTTCCTCATCTTCTCCTGAAAACTTAGCAAAAATATTTCATATTGACCATCCTTGAGCCCTGCTTCAGAGAGGTGCTGATGAGACTGAGGGCAAAGACACAAAGGCCAGACAGGTTTGTTGCCTGGATGCCAGAAACCATTAAAACCTTTTACAATTCATTTCTCTACTCATAGAGAGTAATGATAAATTACCAGCATCAATCTATCGAACTGTATCAGGCTTCAGAATTTGGGAACCATATGCTCACATCATTGCTCTGTGCAAATACAGACTCTAAATATGCATAGATCTGGCAAATTGCATGAGTACTTATAAAAATGTGCTTTTGTGTCCCTGCATGTATATCAATTCAATATATTAATAATACTGAATACTTCCAGCCAAAATGGAGGCATAGATAGACATGCTGTGCCTCCTCGCACAACCAATATAAGGACAACAATTTAGAAATAAAAAGCAACCGACAGAAAGTACCAACAGAAAATTGAACTGTATGGAAGCCCCACAACCAAGGAGTTAAAGAAAAAACATTCATCCAGACCAGTAGGAGGGGTGAAGTCTGGCAGCCAGGCAGAGAGGGGTCTCTGCAAAGCAGTGGCTGGCAGAACCAGCAAGGCAGTGGACTGTGGAGGGGCTCAGCCCACAAGGCAGCTGGTAGACCAGGTGGTCCCACATTCATGTGTAGATAAAACAGGTAAAACTGGGGAGCGAGACAGACCACTCAACTGAGGGTCCCAGCGTGGGGAAATAAAGCCTCAAAACACCAATTGAAAACACCTGTGGGGGTTGAGGTGCTGGGAGAGACTCCCAGCCTCACAGTAAAGTTTTAGCACCCCCCTCAGAATCCTAGAACATACACAAGGCCACCCACCTGGGAATTAGCACCAGAGGGGCCCAATTTGCTTGGGGGAAGCAGTGGAAGGGACTGAAATCTGGCAGAGAGCAGAGCAAGCACCATTGTTCCCTCTTAGACCCCTCCCCAACATACAGCATCACAACTCATTGACTGGGTTGCCCCGACCTGGTGAACACTTAAGGCTCCACCCCTCACTATGTGACAGGTGCAACCAGAACAACAACAAAAAAAAAATGGCCAAAACAGAACAGATCAAAGCACCAGAAAAAATACAACTAAGTGACAAAGAGCAGCCAAACTATCAGATGCACAGTTCAGAATATTCGTAATCAGGATCCTCACAGAATTGGATGAATTTGGTCACAAATTAGAGGAAAAAATGAAGGCTACACTAAGTGAAATAAAGGAAAATGTACAGGGAGCCAATGGTGATGGGAAGAAAACTGGCACTCAAATTAATGGAGTGGACCAGAAGGAAGAAAGAAATGTCCAATCAGAAAAGAATGAAGAGACAAGAATTTAAAAAACCGAGGAGAGGCTTAGGAACCTCCAGGACATCTTTAAATGCTCCCCTTTAAATGCTCCCCATCTTTAAAAGCTCCCCTTTAAATGCTCCCAACATCCAAATTATAGGGGTACCAGAAGGAGAAGAGGAAGAGCAACAAGTGGAAAACTTACTTGAACAAATAATAAAGGAGAACTTCCCTAATCTGGCAAAAGAAATAGACTTCCAGGAAATCCAGGAAGCTCAAAGGGTTCCAAAGAAGTTGGATCCAAGGAGGAACACACCAAGGCACATCATAATTACTTTAGCCAAGATAAAAATGAAGGAGAGAATCCTAGAAGCAGCAAAATATAAGGAAACAGTTATCTACAAAGGAGTTCCCATCAGAATGTCAGCTGATTTCTGAAAAGAGAACTTACAGGCAATAAGGGGCTGGAAGGAAGTATTCCAGGTCATGAAAGACAAGGACCTACATCCAAGATTGCTCTATCCAACAAAGCTTTCATTTAGAATGGAAGGGCAGATAAAACTCTTCTCAGATAAGGTCAAGTTAAAGGGGTTCATCATCACCAAGCCCTTATTATATGAAATGTTAAAGGGACTTACCTAAGGAAAAGAAGATAAAAACCATGTACAGTAAAATGACAGCAAACTCACAGTTATTAACAACTACACCTAAAACAAAAACAAAAGCAAACTAAGCAAACAACTAGAACAGGAACAGAATCATAGAAATGGAGATCACATGGAGGATTAGCAACAGGGGAGTGGAAGGTGGGGGAAGGTGCATAGAATAAGTAGTACAGATAGTCAGTAGAAGATGTCCGGGGTGGGGGGTAAGACTAGTATGGGAAATGTAGAAGCTAAAGAACTTACAAGTATGACACATGGACATGAACTAAAGGGGAATGTGGGTGGGAGGGGGTGTGCAGGGTAGAGGGGAGTGAAGGGGGAAAATGGGACAACTGTAATAACATAATCAGTAAAATATATTAAAATAAATAAAAATTAAAAAATACACTGAATAATACCATGTTGCAGCCATGCACAAGATTCCAAACTGTAGGTTTAGTTTGTAAGTTTAATGATGGCTATTTATAATCATAAAAAGGAAAAAAACTAGCCTAGTAACAAAGAGTTCTCTGGAAGATAGAATAAACCTTGTATGTTTATTTTTTATAGCTGGGTGATAGAGGAAAGATATAAATGTGGTCGAACTTAATTTATTTCTGATAAAAATTCTAGATGGATGTTCAGCCATCTGGGGCATGAACAAATATTCTTTACTTTGGGAACTTTCTCTGTGTGACTGTGAAATAACTCACACCCCATATTTACTCGTAGTGCTAATTTCACATTTTTCTGGAAAAAAATTAATATATTTTAAAAATTTCTCTGTTACTAAAACTTCCTTCCTGGTTGCCATAGTCAACGTTAGAGATTTTGAATTTCTAAAACAGCAAGACTTAGAGTTGCATTTCAAGTCAATAAATATTAAGGCAGGAAAAAAAAAACCAGCTGAAGACGTATGTATTAAACCGCCAGTATGGTTATTGGTTAGGGCCGAGTATGTACAGTTCATCATAATTCCTTTTCAAAGCTTTGAATTCACTGAATTTTATTAGAAAACATGTCAAACTGCTTTAACTTTTCAATTTGGAGAAAATATTAAATACATAACAGAAAAATATAACAAATGCATGCATCCTTTCCAACCAAAATGAACAAGTGATAACATTTTGTCAACTTTTCTTCAAATCTTTTCTATAAAATACATGACAAAAGTTGGAGATAAAATTGAAATTCCCTCCATGTCCATTGCAAGCCCCATTTCCTTGTCTGTCTCCCCCACTGCCTGCCTGCCCTAAGGTGAATAACACTATGAACTTGGAATATAACCTTTGACCACAATATATGTAGTCACCAATTATGTAAGATGTTGCTTGGTATGTCTTTAAGCAGATGTTGCTTGGTATGTCTATAAACATCTTAGTGTATAATTCTTCAACTTAATTTTTCATTCTCATTATGCTTCCTTAAAGGCTTTTCTTCTATGTTACTTGCTGGCATTGAAAATATGTATTAAAATTTAAAAAGTATTTCATTGTTGTTCAAGTACAGTTGTCTACATTTACCCTCCACCACCCCTCCAACCCCAGCCAACCCCACCTCCCTCCCTTGCTTCCACCCTGCCTTGGTCTTGTCCACGTGTCCTTTATAGTTGTTTGTGAAAGCCCTTCCCCAATTCCCCCCATTATTCCCTCCCACTTCTCCTCTGGTTACTATCAGATTGTTCTTAATTTCAATGTCTCTAGTTATATTTTGCTTGCTTGTTTGTTTTGTTGATTAAATTCCACTTAAAGGAGAGATCATATGGCATTTGTCCCTCACTGCCTGGCTTACTTCACTTAGCATAAGGCTCTCCAGTTACATCCACACTGTCACAAAGGATAGGAGCTCCTTCTTTCTCTGCCGCATAGTATTCCATTGTGTAAACGTACCATAGTTTTTGGATCCATTCATTTATTGATGGACACTTAGGTTGCTTCCAGTACTTGGCTATTGTAAATTGTACTGCTATGAACATCTAGGTGCATAGGTTCTTTTGGATAGGTGTTCCAGGGTTCTTAGGATATTATCTCAGCAGTGGAATTGCTGGGTCAAAAGTCAGCTCCATTTTTAGTTTTCTGAGGAAATTCCATACTTTTTTCCACAGTGGCTGCACCAGTCTTTTTTTTCCCACCAACAGTACACTACGGTTCCCTTTTCTCCACATCCTCTCCAACATTTGTTGTTTGTTGATTTGTTTATGATTGCCATTCTGACCGGTGTGAAGTGGAATCTCATTGCAGTTTTAATTTGCATCTATCTGATGGCTAGTGAAGCTGAGCATCTTTTCATATGTCTCTGGGCCTTCTGTGTGTCATCCTTGGAGAAGTGTCTGTTCAAGTCTTTTGCTCATTTTTTTATTGGGTTGTTTGTCTTCCTGGAGTGGAGTCGTGTGAGTTCTTTATATGTTTTGGAGATCAAACCCTTGTCTGAGTATCATTGGCAAATATGTTCTGTTCTTATGCCACTGCCAGGCTGTTTTGATTACAGTGGCCCTATAATACAGTTTCATATCAGATATTGTGATTCTTCTTACTTTGTTCTTTCTGCTCAAAATTGCTGCAGCTGTTTGGGGTCATTATGGTTCTATATAAATTTTTGGAAATGTTTGTTCTATATCTGTCAACTATGTCATTGATACTTTAATAGGGATTGTGTTGAATCTATAAATTGCTTTGGGTAGTATGGACATTTTGATAATGGTAATTCTTCCCATCCATGGTACATGCTTCCATTTGTTTGTGTCTTCCTTAATTTCTTTCTTCAGTGTTGTGTAGTTTTCTGAGTATGGGTCTGTTACATCCTTGGCTAGGTTTATTCCTAGGTACTCTATTTTTCTTGCTGCTATATCAAATGAGAATTTTTAAATAATTTTTTTCTGATATTCATTGTTGATGTACAAAATGCCTTCAATTTCTAAATATTAACTTTGTATCCTGCTGTTTTGCCAAATTCATTTATTAGGTCAAGTATTTTTTTGGTGCAGTCTACAGGATTTCCTATGTACACTATCATGTCACCTGCAAACAATGACAGTTTTGCTTCCTCCTTTTTGATTTGAATGCCTTTTATTTCATTTTCTTGTCTGATTGCTATGGCTAGGACTTCCAGTACTATGTTGAATAGGAGTGGTGAAAGTTGACATCCTTGTCTTATTTCTGATTTTGGTGGGAAAGCTTTAAGTTTTTGCCCACTGAGTATGATGTTGACTGTAGGTCTCTAGTATATAGCCTTTATTATGTGGAGGAATGCTCTCTCTAGTCCTACTTTGCTTAGTGTTTTTATCATAAATGGGTGCTGTACCTTATCAAATGCTTTTAATGCATCTATTGATATGATCATGTGTTTTTTTGTCTTTGCTTTCATGTGATGTATTACATTTATTGATTCGTGAATATTGTATCATCCTTGCATCCCTAGGATGAATCCCACTTGATTATGGTGTATCTTTTTAATATATTGTTAGATGTGGTTTGCCAATATTTTGTTGAGGATTTTAGAATCTATGTTCATCAGTGGTACTGGCCTGGACTTTTCTTTCTTTGTTATGTCCGTATCTGGTTTAGGGATTAGGATGTTGCTGGCTTCATAAAAAGAGTTTGGGAGTCTTCCATCTTCCTGGATTTTTTGGAATAGTCTGTGAAGATAGGGGTTATCTCTTCCTTAAATGCTTTGTAGAATTCTCCTGTGAAACCATCTGGTCCAGGGCTTTGCATGTTGGGAGTTTTTTTATTATGGCTCCAGTTTTGTCAGTTGTTATTGGTCTGTTCACGCTTTCTCTTCTTCTTCATTGAGTTTTGGAAGATTATATTTTTCTAGAAATTTGTTCATTTCACCCAGGTTTTGAAATTTCTTGGCATATACTTTTTTGTAGTAACTTGTCACAATCCTTTGTATTTCTGTGGTATTGGTTGTAATCTATCTTCTTTCATTTCTGATTGTGTTTATTTGGGTCCTCTGTTTTTTGTGTTTTTTTTTTCTTGATGAGTCTGCTTAAAGGCTTGTTGATTTTGTTTATCTTTTCAAAGAACCAGCTCCTGTATTTACTCATTCTCAGAACTGTGCTTTTAGTTTCTATGTCATTTAATTCTGCTCTGATCTTGGTTACTTCCTTCTTACTACTTGTTCTATGCTGTCTTTGTTGTTGTTCCTCAAATTCTTGTACGCATAGGGTTAGGTTGTTTATTTGAAATGTTTCTCTTTCTTAGGTGGGCCTGTATTGCTATGAACTTCCCTTTCACAACTGTCTTCGCTGTATTCCATAAGTTTTGGATTATTGTGAGTTCATTTTCATTTGTTTCCAGAAACTTTTTCATTTTTTCCTTGATCTCATTCTTGACCCATTCATTTTTTGATAGCATGCTAAATGTTCCTGTCAGTGGGATGTGGTCAGCAGGGTCACTCTGAGCTCATCCAGAGCAGGTGGACCCTTTGAACCCAGACCCCAACTGGGGCCACCAAGGCTAGACAGCAGATCATGGCAGGACTCCTTCCTTATAGATGATTCCCATTTGCCTGCAAAGGAGCTGCCTGCCCTGCTTCCCCAAATTCAGCAAATGCCAGGCCAATCAAGTGTCCAATTCTCAGGAGCTGTCTCAGTTAGAAAACACCAAACAAGGGTCCATCTTTGAAGTGACCCAACTCAGCTAGCCAAAATGCCAATCTGAAAACTCAATTCTGTTCAGTCCACACATGTTGCCACCTGCTTTCCTGTACGTAGAATGAAAGAGCAGCCGCCCAGTATATGAGAAAGCAACAATATCTTCCTCGCTGGCCTGTACTAGACTGCAGTCATAGTGAATGAGCCACAGCTATTTCTAAAACTCCAGCACATAGTAGATATTCATAGCAGTGAACTATTGAGCTCACTTTGTGCCTAAAATGCCAGATTTACTTATCATTACTCTTCAAGGGGTGAATGTACAGCCTGAGAGGAGTTCATGGGTGAACCCATCCAAGTCACCCAGAGATCTCACTCTTTCCCATCCTTGGGCATTCAGGGCAGAAGATGGGTACCTTGTGAGAAATAAAGGGGTTCATATCAAAGGTTCCATGTAGGGCAAAAGGCAACTGTGGGGATTCAATATGAAAGGGACAAGAGATGTTTCCAAGGAAGGGTAAGAGGTCAAACGACAAGAGGGTGAAACTAGAACATGTTGTGAGTTGTTGCTGGAAAAAGTTTCAGTATCTTCACAATTTTCCTGAGGGTCCTTAAATGCAAAGGCTATTTAGTCCAGTGGCCTTTGGGGAAAGTCTTTTTGTTACTTGTCATTTTCACTAAAATTGCTCAGACCTGTAAGACAATCTGTGTTCAGTCTAGTTCCATCAGTAGTTCCAAAATTCTGCAGGGCAGAGATCATATGAGCTGACATTCACTGTGGTACTCAGCATATGAGTGTTTGCCATTCTCAATGAACCAGTTAACCGTCTCTTTCCCTCAGTCAGGAGGGCATTTCTTTTGATAAAACATGACAGGCTTCCAAAGCCAAAGGACAGCAGAGGATTGTAGCAATTATCTGGATGACTCGGGCCATAATCTCACTTTTGCCTAAGTGTGATCTTTGCCTTAATTATCTTAATAGCCAAAGGGAGCTTTATTCTTGGAATTCCAAAATTATAGGACTAAAATGAGATCTAAGCTCATTTATCATCAGAATAATAGGCTCAGTTATGTGGTAAAAAAAAGGGACCAGACACCTCTAAGTATAGGAGACTGTTTCGTGTGGCATGGGCCCAGCTCCCACTCAGAAGGCCAGTGGAAAGCAAGATCCGATACACAGGACCCATGGGAAATCAGGCCTGCATTGTACCCAGGCTGCTATGAGACTTGCTTTTCTTAAAACTCCCTCACCCTGAGTTGAAGCAGCAAGTGCTTACTGTAACTTCTTAGAGTCTGCACTAAACCTCCCCAGTATGAAGTAACTGGTCCAACCACCTTCCCCCTTGGTCTGCAACATTCTTCTCTTTGAAGTAATTAGCAACATTCTTTCCTTTATTTTCTGTAAAAGGTAACCACCTAAAGCAAACCTGTGCATAGCAAATGAGGACCCTCCTCAATGTAATGTGCCCAGAAAAAAGCAATGAAAGCTTGTCAAGGCAAGGGTTGGGGTGCTGTCCTCTTGAGAGAGTGGCCATGCTGTCCCTTTTCCTCCACAAGACTCAGTAGTTCATGTGAATATGTCTCATGCATCATCCATAATGCTGCAGACTCTACAAGCCAGGGTCTACGCCATTTAAGCTTTCTTGTTTTATGGGCAAGGGAGTAGATTTCTCAGCCTCTTCCCTCTCTCTTCACTTTATCACTTATACTCCTTCCACAATTAAGGCAACCAAAAATAAAATCCTCATCAGGTCCTATGAAATTATGAGGGATCCCTTAAGGAAAAAAAAACAACATAAGTGCCCTTGGATTCTTGTCTGCAAAAATATCATTTATTTTATTTGAGTATAATCTGATGTTAGACTTTGAGTCAAGTAAATACAAAAGTCTGAGATCTGCCCTTGCTGGCATGACTCAGTTAGTTGGAGTCATGCCTTTGCTGTCCATTGTGCTATAAAGAAAAGGTTGTGGGTTTAGTCTTAGGTAAGAGCATGTATGGGAGGCAACCAATCAATGTTTTTTTTCTTTCTCTTCCTCTCCCCACTTCCTCTCTTCATAAAATCAATACACATGTTTTAAAAAATAAAAGTCTGATATCTTCTAATCTCTAACAACTTGGTTTTTGGCTGGGAATTTTTTCTCAATACTCTAAAATTTCTGTTATTCTGTTATTGCAAGAACATTTCAGAAGATTAATTTGATTTTTTATTTAATCAATAAAATTCAAATGTATTTGTGACTTACTAGGTTCCAAGGCATTCTCTGAATATATTGTATAAAAGAGCAGTGTGTTGTAGGAAACTCCGACTGTCACTTATAAAGGATGCCACCATCTATAGACTCCCCCCATGCTTACCCTTCTGGCTGTAAAAAGGGTCATCATTCCTTGTCTATTATGCTCATATAACATCTCAGCACTTTTCTCAGGTTCAGTGCAAGATGCCAGAATACTAGCTTCAGTTTGTTTCTTAAAGAACTCTGTGCTGTAGGTATGCATAGGTAGATTTTCAAAACAAGTACTTAGAGGTATAAGTTACTCTAAGTTATACCTCTAAGTTACTTACTCTATAGGTCTGTATTTACTCAACAGTAAATACACAATGAAACGCTACCTTTGCAACTTGGTATTTCTTCCAATATTAAAAATATTATTCAGGTGTGTTTTTTCAAAGATTCCATTTATCTAAACACCATGTTCAAGCAAAAGGATCAAAGGCACTTACATTTTTCTGATTATTAAAAAACAAAGGTTTTGTGTGTTTTTTAACTTTGCCATGGTTGCCATTGTGCTGAATGCTTTCTGTAGACACGTACTAGATCACTTAATTTCATAGGATAAATTATTTAATCCTCAAAACTACTTTCTGTGTACATTTATTTTTATATTGCAGATGAGGGAACATGCCTGGAGCACTTCAGTAACTTTCCCAGAGAGTAGAGGGGCTGGAGCCTGGGGTTAGAGCCAGATCCAATATGAACCAACAGCCAGGTTTGCAAATAAATTTTTTTCTCAGTCTATCAATTCTGCCTCATTTAAAAAATAAGCCAAGATGAGAAACCACTCACTTTCTGGGTTCACTATAGTGTGAGGCTAGGTAGATGGAGAGGAACTGACTACATCTTTAAAGCTTCAAGTGCTACCCTCTGCAGAACAATATTTAGTGACTTTTCATAATGCATTTTCATAAGCCTGACAACATAATCTGGTTTTGGTCTTCATTTAGAGATAATGATGAATATTAATAAGTGCTCCAGGCACAGTGTCTTTTCTGAGAGCCTTGTCACAAGAATGAGTGAGCTTCTAGAAAGTTTGGTTCAAAATGGAAATGTTGATATAAATGCAATATCAAAAAAACACAGGTACTTGGGGCTCTGTAACTTAGGTACAACTTCCCGAACTACTCTTATTTCCGAGAGTTTGAGGAGACCATGGAATTCTGGGGAGAGCTGTTTGTCAACCAGAAACTTCCTATCATGGAAGAATTAAATGAGTCTCATTTTGTGAACAGGGGCATCCTGTTTGTTTTCTGCTGATTAATATTTTAAGCAGACTTATTCCAAGGAGTGCCGAAGGTTGCCAGCAAACCAGCAGAAACTTGGAGAGAGGCAGGAACAGATTCTCCCTCACAGCCTCAGAAGACACTGACCCTGCCCATACCCTGATCTCATACTTCTAGGATATGAATGTGAGACAATACATATCTGTCATTAAGCCACCCCATAGGCAGTACTTTGCTATGGCGGCCCTGGCACAGTAATCTAAAGCCAATGACTTGTCTTACCTGAAGTAGACCCACCCTAGAAATTTTCAGTTTCCTGAACCAGTAATTTTTTCTTCTACTTAATTTGATTGACTTTCTAGCACTCCCTGTGTAACATTCCTCACAAATGCTCCATCAACCCATGGAGCACCAGAAGAGGGGACCAAAGTGGTGATAGAAATAAAACTGTGTTACCTGGGAGAGGGCAAGGGGGTTGGGAATATTTAACAAGTTGAATGACAACTCAAAGGCAGGAATCAAACAGGAGTAAGCCTATTGTCACAAAAACTCCTCACATAAGCTCTGTGAGAGCAGGAACATTTCTCTGTGGTTTCCTGCTGTATCTCCAGTGCTTATCACATAATAGCTGCTCTGTAAATATTTGATAAACAAATAAAATGAAAAAATCTCAGAGTCCTTAGGTGCAAGCTATAGAGCTTCTTTAACAAAAATAAGGGGTGGGGGATGTATTAAGGAGATGTTGACTAAGCCAAATAATTGCAGAGATGACTAGAGAACTTCACTGGTATACACAGCCAGGACCATAATCAAAATCATGCCACAAAAACAGTTGTGGGGACTCCACTGCTGCTGCACCTGAACACTGAACATCTCACTTTGCGCTGCATTTGTCATTGTCACTGAGGATGGAGAGAAATGTTTTACAAACACTTCATAGTCTGAGCTTGGTTTACCCATAACGGCCTTCTGGTCCATAAAAATAAAATATTCATGTTTTCAGGGACTACATTTGGGGTGGTTCTGCCACCAGCTGTTCTGACAGGAAGGACTGCTTTCAATGAAGCAATAACATCTATGAAATGCTTGCTCAGTGCCGGGCTCCGAGTACTAACTTATCTTCCCATTTAGTCATTCCAACAACTCCGAGGCCATGTGATGCACCTACTATGTGTCAGGTCCTGTGGAATGGTGTATGTACGGAGACTGAATTCTGCAAGGACATTTATTTATTTATTTATTGCAGGGACATTTAATAACCTTGGTCACATTATGTAATTCCTTTGTGCCTCCACTTCCCAGTTTATAGACTGGGACTATTAAATGACCTACATCATAGATTCATATGAGCACTATATGAGGGGCACCCCTCAAAACCCAGATTTATTTATTTTAAATTGTATATTTATTCTTATGTTTTAATTTCAGTCACCTTCAAAGTGCTCTCCATTTGATGCAATATACCTATCAATATCTATATCTTTTTTCACTGCTCAAAATATTTTTGAACTCATCAATTTTGATGCCTTTTAGTGCTTCCACCATTTTTTGTTTCACCTCTTCCACATTGGTGAACCATTTCCCTTTCAAGGAATTTTTTTTTTAATCTGGAGAAACAAAAGGAAATAACTCAGGGCAAAATTGGGTGAATGGGGAGGGTGGGGCATGGGAGTCATGTTGTTTTTGGTCAAAAACTGCTGAACGCTCAGCATAGTGTGGGCAGGCGCACTTGTAAATTACCCCTCATGAAATGGGCAGATGCATTGAAAGGGGTTTCAGAATTTTTTCACTGAAGCCACACACAGCCTCTCACAACAACGTTCAATAATAGGGATGGGTTCCTAGAACACTCACCTAATGGGGAAAGCCTGTACTGCAAGGGCCCATCTTCCAGAAGATAATTCCCTTTTTGTGGGGGTCCCTCAGTATTACTGAGTTAATATGTATAAAGTAGCTGGGAGGTGCTCGGCATATAGTACCACATGCTCCTCATCACAATCCTCAAGGCTAGTGCACCATTTTGCAATGCTGAGAGTAGTAAGAGTAGTCATAGAGTGGCTGGACCTGGATTTAAACAGAAATCCATCTGACACCAGATCCTGAAATCTTGGACATCAGCAAGTTTGACAGTAGTAGCAAGCTATGTTGAAATTCTTCAGTCATACCTGAGGTGTAAAAACCATAAGGAGTTTTAGGCAACAAGTTACCAAAGTTTTTAAAATATTTTTCTGCTCTATTTTTGTATATGCTTACAAAAATGTCTTAGCAACTTCAGTAGTTTAAAACAACTGATTAAAAAAATATAAAGGCAAGTAAAAGCACTTGGTTAGCATCTTGTTTAGAACCTGAAGGCAGGTTCCCAGGCTGGAAAGGAGGAAATGTGGGTTGCCCAGGTATGAGCTTCAGTGCAGTACAGTTTGGGTTGGACTTGGTCTAGATCAGCAGCAAGTGGGCCTCAACCTGTGCTGCCCATCCCAGTAGGAATATTCCTGAGGCAGGAGATAGCATAGGAAGAACTCTGAGACTACACTGCTGTTGCTGACCAGCATTGAACATCCTGGTTTCCAGGAAATGCCTTTTGGCACTTAGGTAGGAGGAAGAGTAAACCAAGGCAGGGAGGAGAGAAGCCATTGAAATTCTATGTATCTGTTCCACAATTTGGGAGGGAAAGCTTTTGAATCTGCTTTTATCCCAAGACCTGAAAGGCTGGAAAGAGCTCACAGTACCCAAAGGAAGAAGCCCCTTAACATCTTTGGGTATTGACAACCAGCCCCTCCCCAGAGTGGGCACCACGTTTACCTGTCAATCAATACTTAACCCCCTCACCTGCCATCCTGCCAACTATATAAGTTCTCAGAATGAAGGACCAGAGGCATTTGCTACCCTGGCCACTGGCCACCCTTGTTTTGGCCACCCTTACCCTGCTTTGTCCTGAACCTAGCCTTTTACCATCCCCACCTCAAGAAGGCCCATCAATAAAACCCTGCTTGCATGCTAATAGATTTGCTAATCTGTAATTTTGTATAGCATTGGCAAGAAGAACCAGGCTTTTCTCATTAACATTACTGCCCTTCTCCCCAGAAAACTATGCATAAAATTTCAGAGGGTTCATGGACCTCTGGAACCTATTTATGAGTTTCAGGTGAAGAACCTTCTCCTTGATTAGTGACTCAAACTTTTTAAAAGCCTGCAATAATTTTGTTTTAGTGCTACAAAAACACAATAGTCCACCTATGCACTTGCTCCCAGTGTCCAAGAAGAATCTAATATGCACAGGCCAGTGTGTAAAGGTACATGGAAACTAGATTTTCTTTCATCCAGCAAATATTTATTGAGTGTCGACTAGGCATTTGGCACAGTTTCTAGAAGTTGGTGGTATAGAAGTAAATGAGATGAATAAGGCTCCGGTTCTCATGGAGTAGAAATTCCAGAAGCAAATCTGATAATAAACACAAAAAGCAGTATAAAAAACAAAGTAGGATAAGGTCACCAAAAGTGACTGGTGGGTGGCTATTTTAATGAAATAAGCAGGGCAGGCATCCTGGGGAGTCATTTGAGCTGACACCTAGTGGCAAGATGGAGCCAAAGGTGAGGATATAAGAAACTGCACTCCAAGGTACAAGAAACAGTAAGTGCAAAGGCACGAAGTAGGTACTGTACTTGGTCTCACTGAGGAATAGAGACAGGACCCACTTAACTGGCACAAAGAAAATTAGTGCTGAATGTGAGGCCTTAGTAAGTCTGTAGTGCACTAAGTTAATTTCTGAATGTCATATTTGAATGAGCATTAATGACTACTTAGTAACTATTTAGTAGGTTTTTAGGAATAGACTTTCTGTATAAGGAAAATCTAAGAAACCAAAAGTCCTTGTAGAAAATCAAGAAAAGACCAGTATTTCTTCAATTATTAAATACCTGAACAGGAAGAACTATGGGCTGTAGATCAGTTTTTAGGAATTGTTGAGCTACATGACTTTTTGAGGCTCAAAACCACCTCTGTCAGCCAGAAGCTTAGGTTCACCAGGCTTTTCAGCCCCACTTCAGCCCTTGCCTTCACTTGAACCATCAGATCTTCAACATCTCTAAAGTGTGTTCCAAACATGTGCCTACTTTGGGAGGGAAGGAAAAATCCTGTGTTTCCCATATTCCATGTTTGGGGGAAAATAAGACTAATTACAGTTTTGACAGTAAAATCAAAGCTCCAAAAAGACTTCCTAAAGATGCTTTAGAAAGATAGTTTTTTCTAAAGATACCACCACTCCCATAAAAAGAAGAATGCAGAGAAAAATCAACTTGAGAAAACATCTGCAAGTGGTTTGCCATGCCTCAGAATTTAAGGAATGTCACCATAATGGACTTATCTTAGTGCAGATAAAATCAGGGGCAATGAATAAATAGTGAAGTGTCTGTCATCCCAAACAGCAACTATTTCACTGCAATTTAAACAGAACATCAAGGGCCAGTGGTTCCCTCAAAGTTCTACCTGTAAAGTGAAAAGCTGGTTGCACTTAACTCTGAGTAGCTATGCATTTTTAACCCATACTGAAAGTATACAGAGGTCTTTTGGGTTATTATTTAGTTCACTGAGAAATTTAGTAAATTGAACACATTAGCTTAATATTAAAGGAAGAAAAATTGAAGGTATTCCCCACTATCAGGACATCAAGGCTACAAGGCAGAAGTGAATGAAATAATTTTTATCATGCCCTTAAAGACATATGGAGAGACTAAAGGGTTAGCTCCAAAGAACCATTACTGCAGTTTTTATATTGAGTGTTTGACCAAGGGCTTTCATATATTTTATTTGGTTCTCATAATAGCCCTTATAGTTAGCATGTTAATGAGGAGTCTCTTAGGTTGTAAGTGTAAGATGTAAACTTATCCTAAGCATGTATAAGCATAAAAAAGAATGTGTCGGCTTATATAAAATGTGTTACATCCAGGCCTGGCTAGATTCAAAGGCCAAACTACCTCTCTCTCTCTCTCTGTTTTTCTCCAACCTTCTCAGTATCTTGGCTTCATATTTTTAAAGATTTTATTTATTTTTAGAGAGATGGAAAGGGAGAGAGAAGGAGAGGGAGAGAAACATCAGTGTAAGAGAGAAACATTGATCAGTTGCCTCTCCTATGTGCCCCTATCAGGGACAGAACCCACAACCCAGGCATGCACCCTGACCACCCAATCCAACCCATGAGCTTTTGTTTTGTGGGATGACACCCAACCAACTGAGCCACACCAGTCAGGGCTTGGCTTTATTTTTTATAACACATTAATGTCATCTTTTCCTATTGTAGATGGCTTACTACAGGTAGCTAAAGCCAACACCAATCTTGTAGATTTCAGTTCTGGATGAAGCAGAAATCAAATTGTGTGAAGAGATTCTAAGTGGTCTTGCTTTGGCCCTGGACTCATTCCTTGAACCCAACTCTATGGACAATGGAACAGTTTATTGTCATTGGCCAGGCTCAGGTCTATGGGTAGTAGATGTGATTGACAGTCCAACCAGAGCCACATGGTATTAGGGTTGAGGGTACTATTTCAGCAATAAAAGAGGAGTGCTGAGTAACAAAAGCTGCAAACAGGCAGTGCCAATATTAGTTGCCCCACTTTTTAGATGAAAAAATTTTAACACTAGACTGGCTCAAATTAAAAGTGTCTGTTAATGATGGCCTCAAATTTCTTTAGCATAAGATTAAACATTCCATTTCCTAAGATAAGTGAAGTTTCAAGTACACAGTAATATGGTGAATTAAACTCACATCAAAGTAAAAGTCTGTTACAAGATCCTTCACTGAGAATCAGTCTTACTTAGGGAGATGAATGCAATGTGTATAAAGGAGGAAGGGTATATGCAGTAAGTAGAGTTATTTGAATCCTTTTCATTTCCCCTCTAGACTGCAGACTTTTTAAAGAAAGAATCTGTGATTCCCTTCTTTGTAGCCTGCAGAGCTTGGCACTGATAGCAAATAGCAGTAAATGTGAGCTGAGTAAAGAGAAAAACATGAGCACCCTGTGCTTTTCCTCTTTTCCCTGGTAAATGGACACAAGTTAATATATCGCCTTCAGTGCTTTGTCCACTGATGGACAAGACTGACCTTCTCTGCACTGGCAGAAACTGAAGGTGTTTGGTGGGGATTTGAGAGCAGTGTAAATAACCTAGAATCATTAATTTACAGATTACAGCTGAGTTTTAAATAGCATATGATTCAACTCCTCTAATTTTATATATCAGAGAATGGATGCCAGAAAATGCATATCAATCCCCAAATTTTCTATGGGGGGAAGAGGTAGAAGTATGTGGGTTGCTGTCCTTGGTTCTGAACCACTGCTCCATGCAGAGATACTTTTTCTAGTATCTGACACTTGTTCTCCTGTTCAGCCTCCCCTGGTGCTATGAGTTTTTATGTATTTTTGTTTCCAGAAAAAAATGAGGGGAAGTATACATTATTTACTACCTCCTAGAAAAGGTAATTGAGCCTTGTATCACAATATATAGGTTATTCCACAAATCTTTGCTAGTTTCTGCACTTTTCTGACAATTATTCACTCTCTCATTCCCAGGATCTGCTTATGTTATCCAAAGTGAATCAATTTGCCCCAAGTTAATAAATGAACTAGAGGTCTCAGGACTCTTGAACCCTCTGTTGGGTACCCTACTGCCCACTACCACACTTTACTATCTCACTAATATCTAAAAATTATATTCCAAATGTCTTAAGACTAAAGTATTGCCACCTGCCTTAGACACCTGTATGTTAATTACCTATGGCTGCATAACAAACCACCCCCAAAATAAGGGACTTATGACAACAAATGTATATTATCTTACAGTTTCTATGGGTCAGTCAGTAATTCAGAAGCTTAGCTAAGACATTCTAGCTGAGGATCTCTCATGAAGTTGCAGTTAAGATATCAGCCTGAGCTTCAGCCAACTGAAAACTTGTTCTGGGGCTGGACAAGCTGTTTCCAAGTGGTTTATTCTTTTGGCTGACAGGCTGGTGGGTGGAAAGCCTCAGCTCTTCACTGTGTGAGCCTCTCAAAAGTTTACTTGAGTGTTCTCACGGTGTAGCAGCTGGCTTCCCCCAGAATGGGCACTTCAAGAAACTGAGGTAGAAGTAACCATGTCCTTTATGACCTAGCTTCTAAAGTCATACACTGTCACTTCCACTAGCCTAACAAACCAACCTGATACAAGGGTATGAACACTAGGAGGCTCTTTTGGGGCATCTTGAAGGCTGGTTACCACAGCTTCTTTTATGCATTTTTATCATAGCTCTCAACCCATCATATTTTCATTACCCTTTAGTTGCACACCCTTCTGTGGCAGACACAGTTGTCTGCCTACCAATAGTCATTATTCCCACTCTCCCGGTTACAGAACCTGTTTTTGTTCAGGTATTAGAAAGCACTTTTTCCCACGGGTCAGCAAACTATGGCCCATGGCCTGTTTTTGTGCAATCCATGGGCTAAGTATAGTTTTAACATTTTTAAATGTTGTAAAAATTAAAACAAGAACATGCAACACAAACTGTAGGGTGCACACAAAGCCTAAAATTTTTTCTGCATGTCCCTTTACAGACAAAGTTTACTCATTCCTGGTCTAAGTGCCTGATGGTAATCCCATTCCCAATTGTCCTAATTTTGGCATAAAACAGTTAAGGGAAAGCCTACCAGACACTGAGGATCTTCTGGAAAGGAGTTTTCTACCTCATGAAAAAAATTCAGAGACATGAGAGTATATCCCTTATGCCTTTCATCCACCCTGCTATGGGAGTTATCTGGTGAGAATGGAACTGTGGCAGCTGTTTTGAAACTGTGAGGGGAAAGCCAAAAATATTATATTCTGGAGCATCAGACCTAGATACCCGACACTAAGTTGCTCAGTTAACCAATTCTAAAACATACTGCTTCCAGATTTTTGTTGTATGGGAAAATTAAAACTATCTTTAAGCCATTATTCAGGAATTTTGTTACTTGCCACTGAAAATATTCTAAATTATGCATACTTCCCCTAGACAGTAACTTTAGAGGGAAAAAAGTATGTCGATCACAGAATCCCTTATTTCTACAACAGGCCTGACATAGAATAAAGTTTTAAGTATTAGTTGTCTAAATCATGGTTTCTAAATGTTAGCACTACTGACATTTGGGGCTGGATAATTCTTAGTGGTGGAGATTGTCCTGTACAGTATAGAGAGTAGAAGCTTCTCTGTTTCCACCCACTAGATGCTATTAATAAAATGTTCTCAGATGTTTCCAAATGTCCCTTGAGGGGCAAAATCACTCCCAACTGAGAACCACTGGTCTAAATGAATGATTCTTAGGATATTAATTTATATCATAAATTATTATGCAAAACTTAAGATTAAACATGAGGTTCAGTCAGACTGTGGTGAAGGCATAGAGACCTTGGAGACAAGGGGTAAAATTGAGAGGGATAGTTGGGACCATAAAGACAAAGGAAGAGTGGAAGAGACAGCACTGTAATCTCAGTGATGTCTCAGGCTGGCAGGGATCAGAGATCACCACTACTAACTCCTCTTCTGGTCCTTTCTAGTATGTAGAACTTACTGGACCATAATGAAAAAAGTTTCTTAATGTCTTACACTAGCCCTGGGGAGCACAAAGGGCCAGATGAAAAGAAATGTGATCTTACTAATGATGTCCAGAAAATTCAGAGAGACGGTAGCCCTTTGGGGTAAAGGTTTCAATAAAGGATGGGTAGAGGAGAGGAAGATTAGAAGATAGCACATAGTGCTGACCTGTGTGGCTCAGCAGGTTGGATATCCTCCTTGCAAAACAAAGGGTTGCTGGTTCAATTCATAGTAAGGGCACATGCCTGGGTTTCATCCCTGGTTGGGTGTGTATGAGAGGCAACCAACAGATGTTTCTATCCTTTTGTTTCTCTCTCTCTCTCTCTCTCTCTCTCTCTCTCTCTCTCTCTCTCTCTAACAGTAAATAAATAAAATCTAAAAACAAGAGGAGAAGAAGAAGATAGCTCACAAAAATGGTTGGAAAACCACAATGAGATAGTGAGAAAAATATGTCAGTATGGCAATGTGGTTCACTGCAACATATCTGTTTCTTTTGAAAATACAACAGAAAAGTTTCCATCAAACTGTTTTCTGTCAATTCTGGCCCCGGACAGATTGTGGCATATGCAGTGGAGTCTTCTCACTCAATTTCACCAAATGGTGGTTGTAATTATGTCAGTAAATGCTGCACAAATGAGAGCTTTTTTCCTCCTTAAAAGAGTGAACACTTTAACAAGAATGTGGAGTAGACCACAAAGAAACATGTGCTGCAGGGCTTTTTGGAAGAGAAGTTAGAGAATGCAGTTCACCACTCTGGAGGCTGAGTTCCTAGAAAGAGTCTGGAGCAATGAGGTGAAAGACTGGAGTTCCGATTCAGGCTCATTGGTGCTCGCTTTGTGACCTTTGTTAGGCAAATCCCTCCATCGCTCTGAGACCTGGTGTTCTTAGCTGTGCATTAGGAGGATTAAACTAGAATGTCTACATGAAACAGCTTTCTTAACTGCAATAATCTAGCAAAAGTGTTTATTTGGGATCAACAGATTGCAATTCTGGAAGCTCAGATTTGGGTAGCCATCTAAATAGTGACCCACTAGGGAGCAAAAATCAGAGGGTTTTTTTTCAGGGAGAAAAATCAATGTTTTTACAAGTTGTTTACAAAGAGTTATGATTATGCTGGAAGAAAGCTAGTTTGGGGGAAATATGAGTGGTTTAGGGGACTAAGTAAAAGTGCTACTGTAGCATGTTGCAGGTGTTCTTCACAGAGTCCTTGGAATAGTTATGACTCAGCCCAGTTCATAAGTTCATGTTTCCATTTGGTGAAGATGTTCATAAACTCCATCTCCTAAATGGTCTCCTGGCTCCATATGAAAACCTTTGACATAAATGACTCCATTTTATTTCACTTTTGATGCTCTCTTCCCTAGTTCTTGACTTGACTAAATCCTACTTTTTCTTCAAGACCCAGTTTAAAAGTCAGTTTCCCTATGATACAGGGTGAATTGTGTCCCCTCATTCACATGTTCAAGTCCTAACCATCATCACCTAGTTGGAGACAGAACTCTTTAAAAAATTGATTTTAGAGAGAGAGAGAAGGGAGAGTGAGAGAGAGAAACATCAATTTGTTGTTCCACATATTTATGCATCCATTGGTTAATTCTTGTGTTCCCTGACTGGGGATTGAACCTGCACTGTTGGAATATTGGAAAGATGCTCTAATCAACTGAGCTACTTGGTCAGGATCTAGAGGTTGAGCCTTTAAGGTGGTAATTAAGGTGAAATGAAGTCATATGAATGGACCCTAATCTAAGATGACTGGTGTTCTTATAAGAGATTAGGACACAAACATACACAAGAAGGAAGACCATGTGAAGGTGGTTGTATGCAAGCTAAGGAGAGAGGCCTCTGAAGAAACTGTGGGGATTCATAACAAGTCACCCCAAGATGTGCAGATTGTTTTGTGCTAAAGGCAACTTTAGTAACTGCAGGCTCAAGAGAAATTTCTCCTCCTCCCTTAACCACCTAGAAAAATTTGAATAGAGACCTTACCCATAACAAGATATTATCACTTATATGGCAGGGAAAATCTTGTATCTACCAAACACGTGTTCTTTTTATCATTCTGCAGTGATTCTTTGAACCTCCCAAGGTGCATTACCACTTACCTAGTTCAAGATGCTTTACACACTTCAATCTCCCTTTCCATATCTAAACCTTTCCTGCATGTGGGGTCTCTGACTCTGTCATGAATGCAGGGTTCCCATATATGTGCATGTATTAAATTTGGTTATTTTTCTCTCACTAATCTGTCACATGTCTATTTGATTATCAGACCAGCAAAAATAACCTCGAGGGTAAAGATACGTGTGTGCCTTCCCCACAACCCTCCTGAGACCTTGATCTTGGACTTCTAGCCTCCAGAACCATGAGGAATAAATTTCTGTTGTTTAACCTACTCAGATGGTGGTACTTTGTTGTGGCATCCCTAACAAACTAATATACCCCAGGAAACCTTCAGTGACTTCCTGGAAACTAACCATGATGTTCCCATACCATTATTTTTTTTCTTTTAAAAAAACATCAGGTAGAATTGTCTGCTTTATGTTCTGTCTCCTCCTTAGTGTGTGGATGTATGTGGGTTGATGGGATGGCTTGAGAGGTAGATGACTGAAGGTCTTGAGTCCAGGAATTGTCTGTCTCTGCATCATCAAGACCTGCCTGAACATCTATGGACATACAGAAGGTATACAGTATATTTTCCATAGATGGATGGATAGATATGAATGAAGAAATATCATGTCAGTTATCCAGATAATTTAGGCAAATATAAACCCTTTCATTGAAGAAAACATGAATTTGAAGCAGCATTTTCCTAGTTTACCTAAGTTCATTAACTTCTAATAAAAGTATCTGTAACTCACTAGACCTATGAAGTCACAGATTTCAAATATTCCTTAACTTTGGTCCTAAAATCATTACCAGTCAAAGAAAAATGTCTGGTGGGTTTTCCATTATTTATGTATCTTGGTTCTGGGTCTTGCCATTTCTGTACCCCAATTACCATAGGAGTCAGGAGAAGATGGTGGAAGGAGAAGATGAAAGAAAAAAAACAAAAATTCTTGTGTATTTGGGAATCCATAAATATCCGATCTTGGTACCTCCTGTTAAAGCTCAAATCCAATAATACTGATTGGCATGAGAAAGCAATGGGCCACTGTTTTTTTTATATAACCATTGATTTGAGTTCACATTGACAGAGTTTAAAGGAATAAGTCCAAGATTAAAGAAGTTCTTTAAAAATGGGATTCTAGTTTATGCTTTTAGTAATTGAAATCACCCAGTAGCATGCAGACTAGTTCATCTTTTTTGATAGTAACAAACTATGGAAAGCCATGAAAAGCCATAGGAAGCAATTGTGGGGAGAAAGAAAGTTAAGAGCTTGTGGGACTTCTGGCCAAGGTGGAGGTGTAGGTAAACACACTGTGCCTCCTCTCACAACCAAAATAAAGACAAGAAAAAATTAGAAACAAAATTGTAGAGGCCTGCCCAAATAAGGCTAGGGTATTGAGGCCTGCCCAAATAAGGCTAGGGTATTGAGGCCTGCCCAAATAAGGCTAGGAAATTTTTAGGCGCCAACACCAGCTGCCCGCCAACAGCAGCCCAATCAGGAACTTTTGCCTTAGTTTGATTGAGCCAATAGCTAACCGCTACATCTGCTTCTGTATCCCTTGCTTGCTTGCTTGCCTGCCCCTATAAAAACCCAGTAGTCTGTAAGCCAGGCGCGACTTCCACTTTGGCGGCTCTGCGTAGCCGTGAGACTACGGTCTCGTTTGGGAAGTTCGCCCCTGCGCAGGCAAAACTTGGCCAATAAATTTACCATCAAATCGCTCTCAGTGTTCGGGGATTCCTTTCGCTCGCAACTTGAATACAACATTTGGAGGCCCCAGACGAGATCTAAGGAGTGTCTCCGGAGACTGAGACTGCGAGGCCCGGGTAAGTTTAGCCGCGGAATTTGGTTTGGGAGTCTAGACTCATTTTGAGCCGCGAGGTGGTAGGACGAGACGTCGGGTAGTCCACCCGCGGGGTTCTCAAGAGGACGCTCCCGAACCGGAGCTCTTGCTCCCGCGACTAGGGTCGCATTTGTCATTTGGTTTTTGGTATTCGTTCCGCGCGCGACTGAACGCGCTAGCGAAGTGTGAATGAGTGAAGAGACTGTAGTGCGCCACGGCCTGTTTGTGCGTGAGTGGACTGAGTGGAGAGGAGCGCAGGTGTGTTTCTGTGTGGGATATTGGTAGCCCTCATCCTTCTAATCGCAGGCGCTGTGAGAACGCGAGAAAAAGGCGTCCGCGATGGGACAAGGGAAGCTCCACCCCAAGCACTGCCCTTGACTGCTTACTAAACAATTTCTCTGACTTTCAGAATCGCGCTCGAGGCCATGGGGTTCCCCACCGCCAGACCCAGAAGTCCTGCGAACTTTCAGTGAAATTGAATGGCCGTCTTTTGACGTAGGATGGCCGACGGAGGGGACTTTTGATCTGCCCCTCCTTTTCGCGGTCAGGCGGATAGTATATGGGACCCCCCATCCAGATCAGGTGGTTATAGATGTGTGGGTAGACACAGCTACTGACCGCCCCGGTTACATACGCCGGTGTCAGTCCAATGGGCAGAGGAGGAGAAGGGCCATCTGCGTGGCAACGGCGCCGAGGCAGGCTCCCCGTCTGCAGGCAGACAAAGGGCGCCAGCCTCAACGGGGACCAGGCAGACGGGGAAGGGAAGAAGCTATACCCTGTCTTGCCTGAAGTACCTGAGGACCCGCTGTTGGCCCCTTCCGCTCCTCCCCCATATCGCCAACCCCTGCCCGACTCCGAGAGCGGGGAGGGAGAGAGTCCAGAGCCCTCCCCACACCCGCGGCGGTACTCAGTATGGGCGGTGAAAGTTTGGCGCCAAGACAGGATGGCGCCGCCATTTTGCTGGAAACGGTCGCGCCAAAACCAGGTGGCGCCGCCATTTTGCTCTCTCAGGGGGTGCCACCGGCTCCAGACGCCCCATTACCATGCACCACCGCGGCTAATATATGTCCCTTTCTCAACCAGTGATCTATACAATTGGAAACTGCAAAATCCCCGTTTTCTGAAAAGCCCCAGGGGATTAATTTCCCCTGTTAGAGACCATATTTAGAACCCACCAAACCGACATGGGATGATTGCCAGCAAATTTTACAAACTTTGTTCACTTCAGAAGAAAGTGATAGTTAAATCTAAATGAGCAGAAATATGTACAGAGGATATAAAAGTTTTAAACCTAGAGTAAAGGAAACTTCAACTACTTGTTTTCTGGTTTCATGGGAAAAAGCAATTTCCCATGTGCGGTTCTGTTTCTGATTAGAAACCTGTATTGAAGACCTAAGGAAGGTCACTGTAACCGGTTGGGGAGAATGCTTTTGCCACCTGGGACCCAAGGAAGGGTCATTTGGGGCTGACGAGTGCTTCAGCCTGAGGCAAAGGGCATGTCTCTGCCATGAGACCGGATTGGAAGAGAGCAAGTCTCTGCCATTGGTTTTGCTTCTGATCAGAAACCCTGTGTACCTGAAGACCTAGGGAAGGTCACCTGTAGCCGGTTGGGGAGAATGCCTTTGACACCCGGGACCCAGGAAGGGGTCAATTGTGGCTGATGAGTGCTTCAGCCTGAGGCAAAAAGCAGCATGTCTCTGCCAAGAGACCGGGCCTGAAGGAGCATGTCTCTGTGAGGCACCAGTGGAAGCATTGGTGCGAGAGAATATCTCTGCCTGTATTGTTTCAGAACACTGTGTTTCAGATTTTGCTCTGTATCTACTCTGAAAAGGAAAAATTGAAGATTCCAGGAAAGGTTGAAACTTCATACTTTGTAAAAAAAGTGAACAAAAAGAAGGTATAAGATATGGAAATGAAGAAGTTTTTTGAATGTTGCTAAAGGGCTGTGAGAAGCTGTGAAGATAGAAGAGAGTGTGTAAAAGGTTGTAGAAGTTTGCAAAAGTTTTGAAAGGAATTACATGTAAAGTTAGTAATGGAAGGATATAAAGCATGGAGATGCAATCTTAGTGGATATCAGAGGGAAAAAGATTTTCCATTATGCTTTATATTTTTCTCCCCTACCTGATCTCTCCAGAATTGGCATTCTAAAGGAGTAAGTGATGACAAGGTTTCTTTGCATAAAAAACCAATAAGACCAGTCTTTTAATGAGTGGTTTTTTTGGCAACCAGGACTTTGACTGGAACATCACGCCTGAAGAGGGCATGTATGTGTTCTGGTCGTTACCAGAAAGCTCAGAGGAACTGGGATTGACCTGTGAAGCTAATAGTGAAAGCCCACAAGAAAAGCCTGGTACTTTAGTTTGGTTGTGCGGTTCGGTGCCATTTGCTAGGGAAGGAACGAAGGTTTGCTTTCCTGAAAGATGGCCAGCACAAAGGAAACCTGTAGCAAGGCAATGGAGGCTCAAGGACTTGAGCGAAACAACTGGTCAGGCAAAGCCAGATGGCAGGTGTGTGGCTCTGCGTTTGTGCCCTGAGGGGCGGGAGTGAGAAGTCAATCTGAAGGGTTCCCTGCGTCCAGTTCCAGCAAAGTAGACTCTAGGGATCATCAATGAGTCCAGGCTGCTCTTGGTGTTTATGCAAACGAACA
The DNA here is from genome assembly GCF_021234435.1 of Artibeus jamaicensis. Lineage (NCBI taxonomy): Eukaryota > Metazoa > Chordata > Mammalia > Chiroptera > Phyllostomidae > Artibeus > Artibeus jamaicensis. The sequence goes on from NW_026521715.1 coordinate 821,303, forward strand.
GTCAAAATCAAAAGCGAGACCCAAAGTAATTCCCTGTAAATAAGCAGTGAGGGTGATCTTAGGGAGAAAAATTATAATTCAAGGAAAATCCACCCAATGCTCAGTATTGGACATCCAGAATGACGCAGCTAATTTGTCTTGAAAGTTTGTTTTCATTTGAAAGTTGAAACCAGGTTTGTGATATTAGATACAATTTACAGGTGCAAAGGATCTTGCAATGGGAATGTTTTCCCCAAAGACAGTCCTTCACAGGCGCAGAGACTGGTTTGGGAATTGTTGTGTGTAATTAACCTGCTTGTGTTCTCTGTTTTCATAGAGTGTACCTACTTGAAAGCCTGCTATTACCTGTGATGATTGGTTATTATAGGCCTCACTTAAGGAGCCATCTTCATCATCACCTAAGACTCAACGGTTTGGCTGAACTATGTAGTTTGGGTTGGTGAAGGGCTGGAGCGGTCTATTGGGATTCACTTGGAAACTGATTTTCCCTTTTCTGTCTTGATGGCTTGGACAGAAAGGGGCTGAAATCTGAAAGGAGGAAATCTTAATGTATTCCCCTCAGCCTGAGTAGAAGTATAGTGGAGCACAAGGTTTTTAGATAGGTGTAGCATGCACATTACACCTTCCACTGAATAAGCCATTCTTTACTGGAGTGGCTATTGCCTTTGTCAATTAATGGTTATGATTGTTGTGCTTTTAATTTCTTGCCTAATCTGTCACCTCCAGAATATGACCTGACCGGGAATGCCAACAGTTCAATGTGCCAGCCTTTGGACACCAAGCCTCGACGTAGGTGACAGCCAACTGACCAGGACCCTGTGGTCTTTCCCCTTGCAGGGGAAGGACTCCCTCTGTGCTGCTCCCCTCCCCCTTTCCAGGGCCCCCCTGACCCGTACGTAGGACAGCGTCCATTTTCAGCTCGAAGCAGTTACAAGAAGATGAGATCTGCGTCCCTTTTCCTTTATATAATTATAAAGTAGGTGGGGGGTGCCTGGACAAAACCCACATTCCCCCGGACCAGGACCAGATGAAAGACTTCAAACGAGGTGTACATTTGAAAGTACCCTTACATTAGCAGAATTCCATGGACGAGGCACCACTGTTATCTGCTAGCGAACTATACCCTTGCCGGCCCTCAAACTATAGTGACTATTGCCTTAACCAAGGCATTTTTGCCACAGAGACCCTAGGCTTCTTACGTGAAAGCTAGAAGGACTATGGTTTGTCTGTCAAGGTATCTTCAGAGTGTCTGGTACCAACTAACCCCTGAGCTATGTGTTGGTGCTTACATCATTCCCCAAGTGTACTTATATGGGGAAACCACAGTTTTCTGATACATGCCCCATTCGAGCCAAGCGAGTCCCATTGCTAATTCCCATCGTTGCCACTATACAATGTCGTGGGGTCGGCTGCTGTAGGAGCAGGGCATTGATCCATGGGAAAACAGTCTCAGGGCCTTGTCTTAGACTTTTCTCAAAGGCATCTCCTTACTCCAAAGGCAAGTGAAGATATTTAGAGCGCCGAGTAGACTCCCTAGCAGAAGTAGTACTAAAATCGAAAGGGTTAAGATCTAGTATTCCTGCAACAGGAGGAATATGTGCAGCTCTTGGAGAAGATTGTTTGTTTCTATGCCAACCACTCAGGAATAATTAGAGAAAGTATAAAAGTACTCACTAGACGACTTAAAAAGTAGAGAACAAGAGGATGAGTCATCCTCCTGGTATTCTTCCCCCTATCTAAGACTTCCCCTTGGCTAACTGCGTTGATATAAGCTCTGGCACGGACCTTGATCTCCCTGTGGCTGACCCTTGGGGCCCCAATAATTCTAAACAAACATAGCCTTTATTAAAGATAGAATAGAAACAGTAAAACTTATGGTGTTGTCTCAGCCCTATACAATCCTCCCTCAAGAGGAGCATGAGTCAAGGGTTTGACTAATAAGAAAGAGAAGGAGGGAATGTAGAGGCCTGCCCAAATAAGGCTAGGGTATTGAGGCCTGCCCAAATAAGGCTAGGGTATTGAGGCCTGCCCAAATAAGGCTAGGAAATTTTTAGGCGCCAACACCAGCTGCCCGCCAACAGCAGCCCAATCAGGAACTTTTTGCCTTAGTTTGATTGAGCCAATAGCTAACCGCTACATCTGCTTCTGTATCCCTTGCTTGCCTTGCCTGCCCCTATAAAAACCCAGTGATCTGTAAGCCAGGCGCGACTTCCCGGGACTCTGCGTGGCCGTGAGACTACGGTCTCGTTTGGGAAGTTCGCCTACGCAGAGTAAAAAACTTGGCCAATAAATTTATCAAATCGCTCTCAGTGTTAAAGGATTTTTCGCTGCGCAACTTGAATACAA